>NC_138782.1:55137479-55300728 GCF_965178545.1 Coloeus monedula
TTTGTGTCCCAGTACTAATCATGTTGGTGCTAGCTTTTGAGGGCAGTTTGTGAACTTTTTCTATAGTCATGGACATTTGGGGATGAAAGTGATAGTTCTACTTTTTTTTTTTTTTTTTTTGATATCTCTAGATTTGCATCTGACATACTTCTTGAGAAGTATGCAGTTTATAATCTCTTAAATAAAACAGCATGCTCACTCATTTTACCTTACATGTGCTCAACAAATAATAAAAGAAGTAATTGTGGTGTGATTATCACCAAACAGACAATGCTATGGAGACTTTCAATCCACTTACCTTTGCAGGTAATTCATCCACTTGAGTCTTGGGATGCATTTTGCCTTCTCTATTGTGAAGAAACATTTGTGATTTCATTGTTTCTGTCTTCTCCCATCTCTTAATTTTGTTCATATTTTCTGTTAGTTTCTTTCTGCTGGGGGAGAGTAGATAGGGAAGCTGATACATACATAGCAGATTCCCTGAACAGAAGTAAGGAGTGGGGAGGGAGGAATGGTTGTCTCTCACATATCTCTCTCTCTATTTTACTCTCTCTTTTTTTAAAACAATTTGTTTCCTGGTCTTGCTGCCACAACCACCTGACATTAGGTGCTTCTGTGCTTTCTTCCTGGTTGTGACTGCTGGATATGACTCATGCTGCTCCACCATTACATGGTCACTATCTGGCATTCAGCAGGTGGATTATGAGTTCCCTGGCAGGCAGCTGGCCAAGAAGAGATTCTAGTGACAGTGTGGATTAATGACCTGCATCTCCCACGTTGGCAGTTTACAGCCTGGATCCAGGCTTTTGGGGGCACTTATGTAGTCCATTTGGTGTTTCGGATGGCGTATATGCACTGGTCTTGATTTAAAATGTTGCACTCCCGGTTCTAATGTTGAGAAGTAGGTGAGGGAAAGAAATCAGTGTTTAGAAAGGCAGTGTGGCACTAATACAGTATTTGAATCAATCTGCATGTTTAATCTGGGATATGTAAGTGGCCCTATTTCTTGTCTAATGGGCAGGTATTTTTATCTCAGCAAAACTTTGCGTCTGTTCTGGGACCCCAAAAGACGGTAGTGTTGGAGAGGAAAGGGATATGTAGGGTCAGTTTCCATGCAGTGTGTCTGAATTCTTGGTATCAAGACAAGGTTCTGAAAGTATTGGAAGGCCTCAGGAGTCCCTGAAAACCTATTAGCAGGGGTTATGACTCTTGAATGTATTGAGCAAGGTTTGCCATTGTTATGAGAAAAGGTGCACGGTTTCTGTTACTCGTGTGTTTGAGGTTTTTTTGTTTGCCTTTAGTGGTGGTTTTTTTAAAGGGCAGTGCTTGCTCTTTCTGAAACTAACTTTCTGCCCTTCCAGCTGTTCTTCGTTTTAGTGACCGGTAATATTCACCACTGCCTTGGGTCTTTGTTCCTTTTATAGACTTTTCTAAAAATTCATTCTACTTTTGTGACAAAAGCCCACAGTGAATTAGTCTTGGCTGGGCTAAAGTTGATTTCCTTCATGGCAGCTGGTAGAGTGGGAGTGGGGAGCAGCTGGCTGGGGCTGAGGATGAGAGCAGCCATGGTTTTAACTGTTTGACTTCTAACAGCTAATGTAACTGAAATATTGCCCTAAAGGTCTAAGGATGTTAATGGGATAGCAGTGTGTGTGTTTGTTTTAAACATTTGATCATTTTCAGTGCTTGCAGAAGAGAAGGAGAACATCATGAGGCTTTTGATAATTGCCTTAGAGAATGAAATACGGTTGGGGGCAGTGGCACTGAAACTGAGAGGACTGTTTTCCTGCTAAATCATGCTTTACTCTGCTCTGGTCTTTGTGTGATGCTGTGCAAGTCATGACTTTCCTTTGTTTTGAAAATGAAGGGGTCAGTGGGAATAATGAAAGTCTTTTCTCACATTTCCTTTGTTTACATTCCATGCAAAGTAACAAAGCTTCAGGAATTTCACTGCCTTTCATTTCCTTGAATGTTTGTTTGCTTAAGAAATTGAATATGCTTAAGTGCAGTGAGTATAAAATTACGTAATGCACTGCAAACATGGGGATATTTTTAGCAACCATTAGGTCTGTCAAGATTTAGCACTGAGCTGCTGTGAAAGTTGAATGGCATTGCAGATTACAGCACTGACCTTTAAAATGTAACTAGTAATGACCAGAAATATACCTCATTCTCCCATTTCTTCATCTGCCTTCTGTAACTCACAGCTGCAGTGGAGAAAATAAGGCAATTCGCAGGATGTCCATGCGATAGTACCTCTGTGTCTCTTTTTCCATTCCCTTAGCCCTACTTTCTCCCAGCATTGTAAAACTTCTCCTGATGGAAGCTCAATTCTCATAAGACATTTTATTTGTTATTTTCAGTGTACTTAAATTTTGAAACAAAAGTGCTTTCACTAGACAAATCCTTAGCTTCCCTTCCAGGCTTACCAAATACAGGGAAGAGAAGCTTCATGGAACAGTTTGATAAGCTTTCAAAGTTGTAGGCTGAGCAAATCCAGCTTGTCACCTCATCTTCATACTCCAATTCAAATGATAATCAACAAAATCACCTAAAGGATATAGACTGCTTTATAATTAAGACCTGGTGAGGTTTACATGTGTCATCAAGTTCCTTAAGAGCAGAGTTTGTAAGTGGCTATGATTCCTTGTGCACAAAGGTCAAATATCTATGGGGGTGGATGTTCTAGGGAAAGGAATGATAACATATCAGAGAGAGGTTACACTAGAGCTTTGGAGACTGGAAGCATCTGATAATTATTTTGGCCTTCTCCACCTTACTTTAATATTGTGTAGAATCTTTTGCTTTCTCTCTTCCTCTCAAGTAAAGGTACGCCTTGTGCTTATGGGGTATTTTTGTTCTCTTTTGTTTTCGTCTTGAGAACAGTGTCAGGCTCTGATCTAGGAACTTTCTGTTGAAATCAAGATGTTATTAGCTAGTATACAAGGAGGCAAATGACCTCAGAAGTGCTCTCCAGCTGAGTGACTGTGTTGAGGTACTTAATTATGATTGTATGAATTTTGTGGTCTTGGCTGCATTGGGTTGGCTGAAAGATTAAATAGTTCACGTTTGCCTTTCCCATGAGTAAAGCTATGCTGCTTCTGCAGTGGCAAATTCATTTATCTTGGAAAGGATATAAATAAAAAAGATTAGAAATACCATTATGTCACTTCTTTAATACCAAGCAGTTTTAAATTGCAATCTCATTCAAGATTCCAGGTTGGAAAAAAAAAAAAAATTATTAAAGTTCTAGCTAAGAAACTGTGTGAAATTACATTTAGGCATTATTCTTCATTTTCTCTTCCCTGTGTCATTAAGCATCCTCTGATAAGCAACTCATATTTCCCTGCAAAGGCAGGCTTATTTAATTGTTGGATGAAGACTTTGTGTCTTGGTTTGAAAAGCAAAAGGATTGAAGGGAAGAAGGAATACATGAAAAAAAGAGGAAGGAAAAATTAAATACTGTATTGGACGGAACTCTGAGAGACAGCTGATGTCAGCAGCTGAGGTGAGAAAATCGGACAGTGAAAGAAAAGGAGTGTTAACCTTAAGTCAGAGGAGAAGAAGCCTTTCCATTGTAACTGGATAAAAGTGAAGAGTTTTGTGCTCTGTAGGAAGGAAAAGAATAAGATTTTTTTAAAAAATAAGATGCAAGTGATAAGAAAGAAAAATGCAAATGCCTTCAGCCAGGAATTACAATTTCTTTAGTTATTAGCAAAGGTGGAAGCTCACCTGATATGTGCAAATATATGAGGCAAATCTCGTGACATGGGAAACATGCCCACAGGTGTCTCTATGCTTCTGACTAACTGGTGTAAAATCCTGGTCCTGTTGATGCAAGTCAGCATTTATATCTACGTGGTATCCTAACTTATTTTTTTGCAGAACCTGTAAACTGCAACACTGAGTGTTTGTTCATTCTCGTGTAGCACTGTAGCGCCAAAGTTGCTTAATGGTGCATGACTGTCTTGTAGTGGCAGTGGCATAAAGATAACTGATTTTCTTTTTTCTTGAAAAGGAGGGTTCTAACTGGAATGCTTCAGATTTTGTCTTTTATCCTATTGCTCTACTATGTCTCTAATACTATTGACAAACTTGTACTTGCATAGAGGTACAAATTTTAGTGCTGGAGGGGTCTGTTGTAATCCTCTGGTTTGACTTCTTGCATTGTGGAGGTGGGAGAACTTGCCCTATATTTATATACTGTGGAGTCCAAACTTCTCTCTGAGCTTGACTGTAAATCTCTTTTTAAGTGGGATGATCATATTTCTGCAGGAATCATTTCTCTAGAATGCGAGCAAGGACTCAAAATCTTCCTGCTTCTTAAAGAGCTGTTACTTGGAAAAGAATGCATTTATTTCCTGTTCCTCGTCTGGATTTTAAATACTTCCATTATGAACCCTGAAATTGTTGGGGAATCTTTTATCAATGTTCTCCAAACTAGCACAGGAAAAAAGATTTACGTTTCCACTTTTATACGTACATGTGTTCGTATATACAATACTAGAATTTGTTTTATGTAAATTAAATCATCCCTTTTTGTGTGAGGACAGTGTTTGCTTCTGTTTGGTGCACTTAAGGGTAGCAGCTGTGGGTACTTGCAGAATTCTAAGAATTCGTCTTTACTGTTTATTTTCTCATCATGGGCCAACTCTTCTGCTTGAATAAGTGGTGCTAATAATATTACACTGTGCTGCTCTGTTCATTTTAAGCTGCCAAGACGGAGAAGATCTTTTCAGCTGCTGGTTACTCTGACTAAAAAATGTCAGACTTTTGCTATGACTGTTATCCTGCCTAATAAACAGTGTATCAGAAAATGGCAACAGTGGTGAATGAAATTCTTATCTGTTCTTTGACTGGGTTGTGAATTATTCTATGAAATGCAAACTGCATGCTGATAAGGCCTTGAGGTTCTGAATTTTGCTTTTCCTATGTAATTTTCAGCAGGAAGATTGTGGAGGGCTGTGAGCCCTTCACACAAGAGCCTTCTGCACTCCCTTGGAGGAGAGAGGCCTGAGTGCAAAAAAGACTCTCCCCAGAGATAAGCAACCTTCCTCTGGGTCATGGTGACAAAGTGAACCACCCCCAGCATGCCTTGTTTCTGTATGGTAATAGCCTGTACCCCGTTGGCTAGTTGGTTTCTACCCCACCCCCTGCCTTTCCCATAAAAATCCCCTGTTTCTGCCCCTGACTAGGGAGCCTTTGTCCCTGGCCTCCCCTTCACAGGGACTGCTGGACAATAAAGGCTACCTCTCTGGAATAGCCAAACGAGCCTCCTGTCTCTCTGTCCCCGAGTTTGCCCTGGGTGATTTTACAAAGAGCTGAAACACAAGAGCTGGAATCACTCGTAGCAGAGAAGTTGCTACACTTGTTGAAGTCACCTACTGCCCAGGGAGGCCTGCGACCACCCCTGAAGAGCTGTTACTTGCAGGACGCTCTCTCTAGGAAGGTCGCGGCACACCAAGTTGTCCACCCCTGGCCCCGTGAAAGCAAGAGAAGATAATGCAGAGAGCTGTCCTATTTTTAATCTTTAATTTTCAGAAATTGGATTAAAAATAATATGATTATCACCATTTGCATGAAGGGAAGAATGCTTCATTTATTATGCCCCTTTCCCTAAGTCAGGGAGGGGAAGGTGTGCTGTGAGACTGTTCCAGGCATTAACAACAAGGAGTTACGATTATTTCATTACAGTTTTGGTCACGAGAGTGAATTAATGTGCTGTTATTCTTTTCTCACTAAAGGCTTTTTTGTCATTACAATGAGAATAGAAAGATTTTTATGATCTCTCTACTTACAATAGTAATTTGTCTTGCTCTGACCTTTCTGGCAGTCTGTTTTGACTGACCTCTTATAGCATCCCTTATTCCTGACCTGCAGGGAAAGAGGTTGGTTGATGAGCCACAGCAAGCTCAGACAACTGGAAAGGTTATTATAACATAGCATGCTGAATATAAAAGCTGTATTTGTTCTCATGACTCATTCTGCAGTTGGCAAAGCTGACAGTCTCGGAGTGGGGTAGCTCAGAAGGGGCAGCCTGTGCTCTGGGAGGTGCTGGTCCTGGATTACACACTTGGTTTTGTTGCTGAGCTTTTTGCTTGCCCTGGCAGGCAGCTTCTCCTCATCCAAGTCAAAGGTGTTCCCTTCCTTTCATTCTCCCTCTGTGTTGTACTTGATGTGTTTCAGTCAGGGTTAAGTTGGTATTTGTGCCTCAAACTGTATGTAGTATGTATGTCCACACTGGCATGCAACAGTATGGATACTTAAGAGTTAGAGTGTGAAACTACTTTCTGTACATTCTGTAAATGGAGAATGTTCTTAAACATGTTTTGAAGTATATTGTTGTGCACCAGCTTATTCTGAGAACTTCACTTATGTAAAATGCCTTACATGTGTAGCCCTGCAAAACCTGGATGAATTGTCACTTAACAGTACAGAACTGCAGACGGTGCAGTAAGCAGTGAGATCCTGTGGCGGGGGACCGCTCAAAACAGTGTGGAATTATAAAAGGACTGCAAGGTATAAGAGGAAACTTCATTCTCTTACTTCATTGCATTCAAATCCATTGAGCTAATTCTGGTCTGCATTCCCTCTTGTGCAGCCTTATCAAGCCCAGTTCTTCAGACCTTGGGAGGGACTGCCTGTGTTAATTTGCATCATTCTCTCCCATTCTGCTTGAGGATTATCTGCCGTGTCCTTCATGTTCTCCTGCTATCAGATGATGCATTTAAATGGCAGGTTGAACTGAAGTGTGGAAGGTGCTCAAGCTAATCAAACATTATAAGATATCTCTGCAGGTGTTTTATAGCTGTAGCATAGAAATGCTAAAGGTTTAATTGACTGAGTGTGTAATGAGAACAGGAAATGACACAATGGCAATTAATTTTCTCCAAGAATACAGTGCACAGTCTGCAGCAACCTTAATTAGATTTTCAGTTAAACATTTTTAGCAAGGATGGGAAGTTCAGCTAATTGAATCTGTTCTAATTTCCATCCTCCTGTTTGTCATTTTTTGCTCTTCTTTTTGGGACATATCTCAAAGCTCTCATTGTTCTCTGCTCATTGCAGTATGTGATGACAGATGGCAGGCAACATGCTGATGTGCGGGGTAGCTACACATAAGCCATAGGAGCTCCCACCTGTCTTCATTATCATGAAATTGAACTGGATCCACTGCAGTGACTTATGACATTCTTCATTTTCCCCTCTCCTCCCAGTCTTCCTCCACTTTAATGTGAGAATAAGTTTGTTCTGTATTAATAATGCCCAAAATGTTTATATGCTGTTGCAAAAATCTGTAGAAAGTCTGAAAAAATGTGGTGTTCTGCCCAGAAGAGATGCAGGTCTAAACAACCATCAGTTTTTAGCATCCTTCAGTTAGTACTATACACTGTAGTAATTTCTTTTCCTTCTTTTTTCCTGTCTGTTTCTGGCTGATTGAGTACCAGCTAATGCACAGGTACCTTGTTTTGGCACCTGTTGATCTGCTGATTTCATATGTGAGTTCTCCCCCAGAGGGTGATGATGAAAACTTCTTTAACAGAGGGCATGTAACAAAATCACAATGTAAAAGTTAGCACCTAAAGGTGCTTTCTGGATTAGAGATGTATTGCTGTGGCACCTCGCTTTCACACTCTGCCTGCATGCTGTATATGTTCTTGGATCCAGGAAAAACTGGTGTTGGATATGTAGGTGATAGCCAGCTCTGTACTGGCTAGAAGATTGCTGTCTAAACCATGGAGCAGATGTTTTGGCAGCTTCTGTAGATCTGGATTGTATGCCACTCTTATGAGGAAATATTTTCTAGAAGCTCTGTAGTTTTGGATGCTACGCTCACAGGTTTCAAGAGTCCTTCGAGCTAAATTGATTCCAAAAACATTCAAGAAAGGAGCTTCTGAGAAATTTGGGCTTTGTGCCTGCCTGTTTCTCAGAATATCCTAAATGGAGCAAATGGTTAGCTTTTAGTTAGAAACCTATTTTAAGATATGCGTGTAGTCTGCTTCAAGTTCTTTAGAATTCATGTTTCTTTTAAAAAACTACTGTAGTGTTATGCCAAGTGGCCTTTTACAAGTTCCCATAACCTGTGAAGAAGGTAAAAATTAAAAGACCTGCAGATTCTTAAGAATATTTGCCAAGTACAGAAGCTTGCTATATTGCTTAACTGGGTGACGTGAACTTGCTTAACTGTGACTCTCAAGTCCTTAATTTATCATTAAACGAAGGGGTTGCCTTTCAAAGAGCAAATAGAAGATCTTTGCCCCTTGGGGTAGCTTGTGATTTGTGGGTTTTGAGGGGAAAGGTGGAGAGAAAGGAATAATAACTGAACAAACTCAAAAGAGTTGATTTTCAGAGTGAAAAATCAGTGCCCTCTGCAAGCAGGATCCACTGGATGAGTTACAAGCTAGGTTCCCCAAAGGTAAATAGCCAGTGTTCAGTAATCTTCATTTATGTTTTTATAAAAAGAAAGTTCAGGTTGTAGACTGCCAGTTGAGTGAGAGGCTGGTAGGTTATGAGCAGACTGTGGATGACTTTGGGTAGCTTTGACAATGCCTCTGAAACGTCAGTAATCACTATTGCTCTAGTCTAGGGCTTCTCCTTAGCGAGCTGTGAAGGAAGGATTATTGATTTCCAGCTGGGTAAGAAGAGACTCATGTAGTTGTTTTCTTCTTAGCTTGCACACATTTGTCTCCATGGGGAGGAAATTAATGTGATTCCTCAAGGGCTCCTTGGGGTGGAATGCAGACAGTTAGAGTGCTGAGACTCTTAAGGGCTGGTACAAATGGTTTGCCATAAGCAAATATGTCTACACAAATGCAAAAAATAGGCTCTATGAACGTCTAAGTGCCTATTATGGTATGTAACCTAATGAAGTGCAAACCTTCAGGGAGCTGCAGTTGGGCATGGGCTGAGTATCTCTGATCAGGAATGAGTTTCCTGCTGACTAGCAGGATTTAAAGGGCTTGTTATTATTAGGTGTTCATCAGATGCTGCAGCCCTTCTCTGATGTGGAGCAAGGAGTAAAGAGAGAAGTCACAGCTTAGGGCACTGTTTGATTTGGTCACCTAATTAAATAAATTTGGTATCTGAGCACTGAATCAGAAGTATCTAAAATAATATCCTATTTAATAATTTATATTAATATTAAAATTGTGTTATTATGTAATCAGAGTACAGCTAAGTTATAATTGTAGCACATGCTAATTCAGGTGTAAACCAAAATCAGTGTTCATATGCTTTAGTCTACACTATTTTTAGTTGGAGGGAGCTAACATGCCATTGCACATTGTGCTGTAGAGGAGGCCATAGACTGAAAATCAACTAATAGAAAGTGGATTATGAAACTACTTTTCTGGAAACTTGAATATTAAACAGAAAATAAATGAAGTGTAATGCTCAACATGCTGAGTTGAAAGACCACTAGTGAGTTGTGAACCAATCCCTTCTTTATGCTTTGCATGTTCATGCATACACACAGAGGGCTAACAGTTGTGAAGTATTTTGTGAAATTTCAATTAAAAGGCCATTCTTAGCAATGTGTGAAGAAATATGCCATCTTTCTTTAGAGGGTAAAAGTGCTTCGCAGAATTGTGAAATTACCTTTGACTACTGTATGCAAGCGTGATCTTTCTGAAACTGATACAGCCCTTCTGGAATGTTACTTGAATACCAATTTTAGTTGCATTGTTCCCTCTCACTTTTTTTTTTTTTTTTTTTTTTAAATTTTCCACAGGGAGAAGTGTCTCCTTCCTCTTCAACTGGCTCTGGAATCGAAGAGCATGAAGCTGGCCCAACAGGCTCTAGCAGGGATGCAGGTATGGCTTTGGAGTGTGTGTTGGCAGGTGGTGGGTGTCAAGAAAATCTAGGCTTTTCTTTTGAAAAACAGTACAGAAAAAGTGTCTGTCCTCGGGTGAACCTAACAATAATGTTCGTGTTTCTGTAACAGTGTTCAGAAGTTAGGATACAAGTAAAGGCTGGTGATTTTGTAGAAGCTGAAAATGTTTTGCAGATAGGTGGTAGGTCCTGGATTTCAACAGTGAAATGCAGGATGTACTCTTCCTTGTGGGCCCTGTGCTACTCCCAGAAAGTTTGCCACTGCTAAGCATCTTAGAAACTAAGCTTAGACTTGCTGTTTTCTTTGATTAGAAGAGAGGACAGCAGTGCTTGGAAGATAGAGAGGTGCATAAAGGATCTGCGTGCTGTGTTCTTTATGTGTGGGCACTTTCCTGGGTTTTTTGTACACTGAAAACAGTAGAAACAACATCTGATTTGAAAGTCTATGAAATTACAAAAGAAAACAGCAGTGCAGCACAAGCAACAAAAAGACTCTCCTGGGTTTGACAGTATAAAAACTAAAGCAGTTTATTGTTCTTTTGATTGGACAAATGAGTACGAGTCAGTAAATACTTTCACTAGGGGGATGCTAGTTGTGGAAAAGGCTGGCACACTGCTGGGGCATAAAATCCATTTTCCAAAAATAATTTTTTTCCTTGGAGGGCAAGAATGAAGTTGTTCTGGGAATATAAGGGTGTAAGTGGATCATTCAAATTCACTTAATCCAGCATAGGAGGTGTCAGACGCTTGGTTAGAGAGTGCCCCGTATTGGGGCACAGTGTGGTTGTAGAAGGGAAGGACTGCTAAGATAACAAAGGGATTGGAGCATCTGTCTTATGAGGAAGGGCTGAGAGCTGGGACTGTTCAGACTGGAAAAGAGGTGCTCCAGGGGTGGAGACAGCACAAGTTCCCTGGACAACCTGTGCTTGATTACCCTTATAGTAAATTTTTTCCTAGTGTTCAGAGGAAACCTGTGTTCCAGTTTGTGCCCATAGCTTCATGTCCTGTCAGTGGGCATCACTGAAAAGTTCCTGTCTGTTCTCTTTGCAAACACTTTTCAGATACTTATATATGGTGATGAGATCCTCCCTGAGCCTTCTCTTCTCCAGTCTTCTCTTCTTCCAACAGCTCCATATTTCCCATACTGAACTAAACATTCTTCTTTATATAGCAAACCCCATTATTTTCATTTCAGATTGAGTTAGATCTCATCAGGCTGTACAGTGCTAAAACAATTGATATTCTGGTATGTGGGAAATGCTTTAAAACATTGTGCATTAAACCCTGGCTGGCAGTTCAGCTTTACCCACTCACTCCTTCCCTCTCAGAGGTGTGGGAGAGAGAATCAAAAAGGGTAAAAGTGAGAAAAATTGTGGACTAAGACAAAGTTTAATAGCAAAAGCAAAGCTGCATATGCAAGTAAAAGAATATGTGGAATTCATTCACCACTTTCCATGGAGCAGCAAGTGTTCAGCCATCTCCGGGAAAGCAGGGCTCCATCATGTGTAAGAGTTACGTTGGAAGACAAATGCCTTAACTCTGAAAGTCTCTGTCCCCTCCACTTCCTCCTTTGCCTGGCTGTTGTTTCTGAGCAGTGTCATATGGTTTGGGATATCCCTTTGGTCACGTTGGGATCAGCTGTCCCAGCTGTGTCCCTGCCAAACTCTTCTGCACCCTCAGCCTACTTGCTGGGGAACCAGTCTGAGAAACAGGCAGCCTTGATGCTGTGTAAGCTCTGCTCAGCAATAGCAAAACATGGGTGTGTTATCAGTGCTGTTTTGGTCACATATCCAAAACACGGCACTCTTTGGGCTCCTGTGAAGAAAATTAACACTATCCCAGCCAAAACCAGTACAAGCATAGAAAATAAGAAGTAGGAATGAACCAGCGAAATGTGCTACAGGGTTGAAGCTGAGGAGGAACATCAGTACAAAAGTGATGAAAAACGTACAGGGGGAAGTGGGCTGTGCAAAGTCTCTACTAGGACAGAGCAAGGTTGTGTTCCTGGGATCTAAGACAAGCAGTTTTGCTCTGTTGTGGGATCTTCTGAGAAGATAGGAGCTGGGAAATGACTTGTGTGGGTACATCCATTGCAGGATGCCTGCCACTAATCAGAGACACCCATGAAGGTGGTTACAAACTAAATGGAAGAGACATTTCTGGTAGAACTCCAAGGAAATAGTGCCATTGACAATGTCAGGAGATAGTTTCTGAGGTACTGGGCAAGGTAAATCTGATCAGACTAAAATATTCAGTCTGAAATTCAGCCAGTCTGTATTGAATTCAGTTCAACCAACCCAATGGCAGGGCAAGGAATTTTGGTATCACCTCAGCTTAGGTTGGTTTCTATGTGTGTTTTTGTTAGTCACTTGTTACCTGTACTCTTTGTCCGAGGACTTGATTGTATCCATTAACAGTGAACTTCTGAATGACACAAAACACATCTTGTCAGCGATCAGAAGTGACACCTCCATAGCACTTGTGCTCTGTATGCTATTGGAGTAATTGGAATGATCGGTGACTGTCTCCTGTTGGGCAGGGCATCTGATAGCACTAGTGTAATCCCAGGATACTAGCCTGAGTGGGGTTTTTTAATTTGTTGTTGTTGTTTTGAGGGTCTGGGGAGCTGCAAAGGTTCCAGTCTCTCCCAGCTTCTGAGATACTGAGAGGTTTTGCTGAGGACATTATTTGAAGTATCAGTCACTGATGTATGCTTTCTTCTGGACACCGGAGAACTGGGATGGGGAAAGATGATACCAGAATGGCAGCTGACATGACACAGATCTCCCAGTTTTGCTATTTTTCTTATATTTTATATTACTGGATTCATTTGAAATTTTTACCCAGAAAGCCTAACCACCCTAGTACCCAGTGCTAATAGGTTTAGTTGCAGTACTTTGCGGAGGCAGTTTTTGTCTCAACATGTACATTGCCATTTTCTCTCTGCAGAAGCTGCTGTCTGATGAGAGGTTTGTATCCGTGGAAACAGACTCCGATGAGAAACAGTTGCTTAATCAGATGCTGAATGCTGTCAAAGTGACTCCTTCGCTCAATGAAGACCTGCAAGTTGAAGTGATGAAGGTTAGTGTTTCACACACATCAGTGCTTGCAACAGAGGCTGCATGATTGAATGCTGGGGTTAGCAAATAAATTAGCTGTTCCTTTGAAAATCTTCATTTTAGAACAGTATTTGATTCCCTTTTCCTGCTGGCAGATGTCACTTGTTTCCATTTCTATTTTGTGTTATCTTGGATTAAATAGGAGGCAGTTTACATTAAGAGTCAGAATACTGGTGGTTCCAGTTTTGGCAAACTTAAGCAGGACAATGAATTTCCTCCATGGGAGGGCACAGATAAATGACTTGTAGATTTGGAAGTTTGTTATTGAGCTTTAGTGGTCATGAGGTGGGCTGTGCACACCTGTAATTTTGTATTGTGTGTGCATAGGTGCTTTGTAGTTTGTTAGCCATATTTTCTCTTTGTAAAATGCTAATGGTGGGGCATGACTTGTTTAGGCACCAAAATGTCCCTGGACCAGTGCATAAGGGAAATTATTGTTTTGTATACTCTGTCAGAACTTCCAGTTCTAGAAATACTCTAGCATTCTCCTGTGTGCATGCTGGGAAGCTCAGCTGCCAGGAGGTACTGTTTCGGAGGGGAGGTGATACCAAAATTCCTTGCCCTGTGATCGTGTTTGTTGTATGACTTAGAAGTCACCTTTTTATATCAGTTTTGGCAATACCTGTGTTATTTGTACAAAGCAAGATGGCGGTGGACAGTTTTCAGATGTTTGGGTAAACTTTGTGTTGCAGGGCTTGTTGTGCTATAGCTGATCATTGGTCAAAACCATTCTGGAACAAACCTTTTTGCGCATTCATTATACCTGGTACTGATTGATATATTTGGATCTACTCCTTGACCATCCTTTTCTTCTAAGTGCATAGATTAGTTACTTTGTTTCTTTCATGTGACGTCTTTGGTCTAATGAATCCATGTTACCCACTCTGAAACTGCTCTGTACCAGCTGTCTTCTTTGCCACTGGAGGTGACCACCTGGGTAGAATATGCCGTGTCAGAATGTGCAGAGGGGTGAACCTAACAACAAAAAAGGGAGTAGTATTTGTGTGTATTTGTTACACACAAATTTTGTATTTTTAGTATTTGTTACCTGTTTTATGGGAGCAGGCTTCTGCCCCAGGCTTAACTGATGACACTCTGATCTGCATTCCTAACCCTGCATGCCTCCTCCTTGCCTTTGTCTTTACAGTGGGAAAGGGGAAGAGTTAAGTAGTTGCAGTACTGAACCAACAGGTCCCTCTTGGAATGCAGTAATTTTTTGCAAGTTGCTTTTTTTACATTCTTGAGTGTTACAGATTCAGAATCTGCATGCACAGTTTCTTTGAAAGCCTTAATGTACATCTGCGAGGCGAAGCCCCCGCACTAAGAATGTGAACACTGTATTTTGCTACAGTTCTGAGTAAATATCTTTTCAAGTTGTCTTGACATGTGAGAAGCAAAAAAAACCCCTCAATAATTTCAAAACATCAAACCACAGAAAACCCAAGCCAAAACCTTGTATATATGTATGCTTTTTTTTTAAAGTAGAGAAACATGTTCAGTTCCAGTTTAAGCGCAAAAGAGAAAGGAGAACATAGTCTTAATTTCACTGAGTGAAATTTTGATGTGCAAATCATTTTCTGAGTGAAATGTGTGTATGGTAAAAATCAGGCTATAACTTCCAACTTTACATTCTGAGAACAAAGCAAAATTATATTTTGATTTAAACATTTCAAGAGACCAGAGGGCCAAAACATATTGTAATCAGTACAGTTAAAACTCAGACACATTAGATCTGAGCCTTGCCTGACAATCAAATCAAGTAGACATCTCTTCAGATTGTAACCTGAAGGTTACAGATGCCATTGCAACACCTGAAAATGTTGTTAGCTAACCCAGGCCTGATGAATGGCTAAATCCTCTGGGGGGAAGGAGGGAGGTTTCTAGCAGCTGGTCTCAGCAATGTGTTTGTATTCCTGGATCTGCTAAAATGTGTCCTCAAAGCAGCAAATTACTGTACATTAGACTGTGTTACTCCATCTGGAGGAGATAAAATATGTCTTTATCTAGTGCAGATAGATATTAAACACTCCTGAGTGTGAGCAGGTTTGTGTGAAACTGTGTCAGCTGTGGTGCCAGCCTGGTTCTTTGTGACTTGCTGCACAGTTGCGCCAGTCTCACAGGTATTAAGAATGCAACCATCAAAGATTACACAAAAGCTTTTAGTCATGCAAAATCAGTGTGAAAGTAGACATGCAGGAATACAGAATTCACTGTAAGTTGCTGGCGTGTAAGCTCCTAAATCACTTAAATGTGTTTGTTTTTTCTTTTTTTAATCCTATCCAAAATATCTCCTGTTGTTCCCAGTAAGAGTATACCAGAAATTCACACTCCACCTACTATCCAAAAAAATACTTTGAGTATTTATGTTAATGGACTTTTGTGACCCACCTGTATTACAGATGGAAGTGTGAAGGGATTTGATTAGCTGAGGAGAGCATTCTGTAAAGCTTTTTACGTTCAGATGACTGCATATTGGAATTGGCAGTGAAAAGAAGAACACAAAGAGGTGTAAGGGCAGGTCGTTGCCTTGCTTTGCACACTTTTGGAGCCTGTAAAATATTATTGTAAAGGGCCATCCTTAGACAGGAATGGAATGAGTAGTTGTAATGGTTACTGTAAATAAATGGAGAGGAGAGCTAGCTGGATCTCTTCTGGAACTGAAAAAAACAAACAGTTGGGGCCACTGTTGTAAGAATGGAAGGGCATTGACTAATTTATGTCTAGGTACCAAATCCTCCTGATTTTTAAGTGTGTCATGGAATGCTCTGCAGATTGCCAGATTGGAGGATCTCAAAACCAGCACTCTGACAGCATTCAGACTTAAAGGCCAGGGCTGGGGGACTGTGCTGGAGTGCATCCTGGGCAGCCAGGGAAGATTTATACTGCCTAAATGCAACTGTCAAATGAACTCAAAGCCTTCCCTCTCACATTATCTCTCTCTTCTCTGCTAGGTGAGGTACCTCTTATCTTTGCATAAACTTAGCTTGACTCTCTGCTTCTTCTGAATACCAGTTGGCGATTGCGTCTTTCTCTTCGGTGTTTCATGTAGAGTTATTACGTGGGGAAATTGTTCCCTTGAATTGAAGTGATACTCTGAAGTCTTTGTTTATTTTTCTTGTAGGACACCCTTATAATTGCTAAGCACTAGATAATTCTTATGCCAACAACACATTTGTGCCCAAAAAAGGCGGTGGTCTTTTCAGTGAGGAGAGGGGAAAGGCTGTGGTTTCTCTTTGACATGAATGGGCAGGCATAACAAACACAGGTGTACTAACTGGATTTGATTTCCCACATATCAAAGCAACCTGTCTGGGGTATATAAATTTTGCTTTCAGTCTTGCATGGTTTTTAACTGCTGAGCCAAATATTTCTTGCAATATCTCAATTACTACCCACTCTGTGTATTCTCTGTATCTCTGATGTGTTTTATGGCAGAGATTTATTAGTATTTTCATGCTTGCGACTAAAGTGAAGTTATTTAGGTGCTTTAATTTATAAAAAGATACTGAGAAACCAGATAATTCAGAAAATGTGACTAGAGGGAACAGTGTATCTGACACAAGGCCACTTTAGTATTCACATTTGCTGTTGTCATACTTTGCTAAGACTGAAAAGCCTTCTAATATGTGTGTTACCAGTTTGTGTTTTTACTATGCTCAGCTGGCTGTATCAGTGGAAGGGAAGAACCACACAATCCTACAGTACCTTGCTGATGATTTTGTAATACATCAATAATTCAACTGCAGTTTCAAATGGAATAATTAAATATTTATACTTTTATATTTTCTTTAGAATATTCATATAGGAAGGAGGAGATATATTGATTGCTAACCAAATTCAATATTTTATCAGTGAGATACCAAAGTGACTCACTACTCTATTTCTACAGTTGCAGATGTATAGGAAAAATCAGAGGGACAGTAATTTAGCACTTTCCTTGGAAGAACGTGGTCATGCAGTGGGGCTGGCTCAGAAGTGGGAAAAATTTTTCTGTGTGACGTGGTGACATGGGGACATGTTATAATTGAGGGCAATGGTGAAAAGCAATGGTGAAATGCAAGGGGATATCTCACATTGAGGAGGGGAGACATTTTGTTGATGTTAAACACTAGACAAACAAGCTACAGATAGTCCCCTATCTGTATGTATCTGTATCTACAGATAGGGGACATGTTCTGGTTGACGATTAATGCACACTTTTGAGTTCAGTTGTGGAGTCAGGGGATCCTGGTTTTTTTCTTCGCCTTGTCTTGATGCTTTTAAATTCTGGCTTCAGATGTTTTTAAAACAGCTGAAATACTTCTGCTTTGTGCAGTTAAACCTTTGCTTGGAGGAGCACATAAAGTATTGACAAAAGCACTGTCAAATATCGTCAGATCAGCAGTGGAAAAGGAAACTAGGAAACTAATCTATAGCTGAACCTCTGGATTGCAGTCCCTTCAAACTTCAACAGTTCTGTGATTTTTACTTTTCTTTTTGAGTTTTTGGTAACTTTTCATCACTAGCCCTGACCCTAAAGTGCTATCCCTCCAGGAAGGGCTTCTGAAAGAACTAGAATTAGGCTTTGAGTGTAGCTGTGCCACGGAAGCAGCTGAAACCAAATATTAAGGAAGTGGAAAGTGTGGAAGGAATCCTAAACAGCAGAGACACCTGTTTTCTTTTTTTTCCTTTTTTTTTCTTTTTCTTTTTTTCTCACGCATATTATAGTCACTTTCATTTATGAGTTGACCACCTTCTTAATAATGCAGTACTTCTATCTACCTGTGATAACATTATTCTCAGATAACAATAAAAAATGTTTAATGAAGAATTGCAAATTACTAGAGTTCTCACACAGAAACAAATTCTCCAGATAAACCAGATACACAGAAACAAGTCCTCCAGATGAACTAGATACACTGTAATATAATGTGTACTGAAGTAAGAAAGTTGCTCTTAGGACAAAGGTATGATTGATCACATGAAATTTCCCTTTCTGCTGCATCCTTTTGTTTTCGTCAGTCACAGAGACAGCCTTGTCATATAATTCAGTGCATATCAGTTCAATCTGCGCCCAGATGTCCCGAAAAATTTAGAGCTTGCAGGACAGAAATTTTCAAGCAAGAAAGAGAATAATGACCTCTCATGAAAGAAACTCAATTTTTGGATTTGATGTTTTTTCAAATACTTGTTCTTTATTTCACTGTTCTAATTAATGGTGTTATGATATGCTGTGATATGATATATACTGTGTTTCTGTCAGTGAAGATCCCAAGCTTTGTTTCTTATTACCTCTGAGAAGACTTCGCACAGTTGAGTTGCAGCTGCTTTACTTGTGGTGGTTTTTGAATAGATTTGAGGATTGCTTTGAAACCAAAAAATAATCTTCCAAAGTGGCTTTAATGGGAAGACTCTTCTAGTTCCCATTATTTACCTATTATCCATGGCAAACACTGGTTTCATTTAGGACAGATTAGTTTATTCTCAGTGACTCCAACTTGCATTTGTTAGTGGATTAGGTGTATTTCTCGCTGATGGGCAAATTTGTTACTATTTTTTTTCTGTAGGCTTTCAGTGAGGAGCCAGCCAGAAGTCTTTTTAATCTGTGAACGAGGTTTAATGAACCCTTGCTAAATCTGCTGTGTCAAGGCAATCTTTTCTTTTTGTCTTTTCACTGATCCATTAATACAGCATTTGGGAACTCTCCAGTAATAATAGTAGACAGCTCTTTTTGTGATTTCACTTTTCATTCTGGATATATTCAGAACTGAAATCTGACTTAGAGTTCTGTGGTAAAAGTTTGTGTAAGGACAGACTGTCTTTAGGTTGGACAGACTGTCTTTAGCAACTTATCAACTGTTCTTTCCAAGATTGCTACCATAATGCTTTAAAGTTGCAAAGTGATTCTTTGAGTGCTAAGAGTCATCTCTTAGTTTTTATTAATTTATATTCTGTATAAATATTTATATTCTGTATAAATATTTATATTCTGTATAAATTGATAGGGTTCCAGTTACGGTGTCAAATTAGTCACTTGAGAAGGTCACTATTGAAAGTCCACAAGAAGTAGGAGAAAGTTCAGCAGCAATTTTTTTTTTTTTTGCCTCAGTTTCTATAACAATTATAGTTGACCTCTTTTAGGTTCTGTACAACCGTGTTGTTACAGGTTCAGGGAGGTGGTCCTGATCTGGTGCAAATATTGAATGAAGCCGGACTGTGCTTGACCAACCAAGCAAAACTTATGGTTAACTATTCCAGAAAACTTATCAGGAACTTTGTTGGTGCTGAGCAGGTCTTTGGCCCTCCAAGACAGAGAACAACTTACGTGTTTGAGAAGTGGCTCCAAAGTGTTTGATCCAAAATGCTGCCATAACACAACTGTACAATCCCAGTCTCAGTGAAAGACTGTATTGTAGACCATTTTCTTGAATATTAATAAATGAGATAATCACTCATAAACTCTCACAGATACATATCTTCTCATTGTTTTAAGATTAATATTTATGAAATCTATTTTTCCACATACAATGTGGTTATGCTTAATAGAATATAATTTTCAACTGTTCTGCTTTGTCTTGAACTGTAAAATCAAATGGAGGACTAAAACAACGTGGATTTAAAGGTGTATGTAAACTGTGTTATTCCCTGCCACTTTGAGGCACAGCATATATAATAGTTACATATAGAAATAAAGACAGTGATTTAAGTGCCCATTAAAAAGAAGAATTCATTGATGCAACAGTAAAAATATAACTCCTCAATGGTGATGGAGAGGAGAGACTTCATTATCAGGATGGGAAACAGCAACCCAATTGGTGATACTTGCTGTTTATGCATTTTAATTAATATAGAATTTGAGAACAAGTGACCATTTTTCCCTCTCAGCATATTTTATGCACTGCATTGTTGCAAACATTTTTCAATATCCCTTGCAATATAAATTGCAGTCCAGTCATCTTCTGAGCAGAGACAGACTATGCTTCGAATAAACTAAAAATAATAGCAATGATTCAACTTCAATTGCATGCTTCAATTCAGAACTAGTTAAAAATCTATATTAATAAGAAAAAAAATTTAAATGCTGAAAATTTGTAGAAGAAAAGTTTTGCCTGAATGTGCATTAGTTCTTGTAATAGTGGTTCCTGGTACGAGCTGTCATAAGCAGTAACTGATTTTTGTTCAGTCCATAATTCAGAGGTGTGTTAGCATCTGCTCTGTTAAAGAGGGGGTTCTATAAAGACTTGCACAATATCATGCAAATAAGATTCTTTTCTAAGATCAGTCCTGCTGAGAAATGCTAGATAGAGTTCTTAGTGCTTAGCCTTTTCATAAGATAACTTTTTGTAATGTAGGCCAAGTACAAATCCAGACTCTCTTGGGTTTGCTTGTCTCATTTTACTTCTTTTTGGTTATTTTTAAAAGTCACTTTTTTCATGTGCTTAGTTATAAGTAACCAGGTTAATTCCAATGGATTGAGTGACCTACCTTGTGTGCTTCAAGATAAGATCATCCTTTCCTGAGTTAATTAGAACTATGGTAAATGCCTAGTACTGTGATTAAAGAACTCCCCTGGTTCTTAGGTGCTTGGTCATTGTAGCCAAAACCAGTCTGGAGTTAAATAGCTGAGCATTCTCCTTAAGGGATACAAAAGAATGACAATGGTAATGGCCTGAATGTGGCCAGATGGATGCTGGATGAGAGCTGCCTAAACCAGTCAGTAGTGAACGCAGTATCTCAAAAATCAAACCTCTTTCCAGGATCCATGGCTTTTCCTCACTAACTTTCTGTGCTTGAAAGCTATCCCTGAATAACCTCTGTGGGTTTGGTCAGACGTGTAATTTCAAAAATCTCAGCAGAGGGGTTGGTCAGCTTAAAAGATTTGCAGGATAGAAAAGTAGCCTTAGTTTCTTGCCTGAAGAAATTCTAATGCAAAAATTTTAGCTGTCTCAGAGCTGTGATGCTATGAAGGTGTTTTCAGATGGAGAACATGCTCATTCTGTCACACTGGACCTGTCACATTTGGTGTGGCATAATCAAAACCGTTGGCATCAGCCAAAAAGTAGCAAGTCCCTAGCTCTGGAAAGTGTAATTTCACACCTGTCCAGTGTGGAAGTACAAGTTCTTACAGACTTTTTTTTATTCTTAGACACATACCAAGAACCTGGAGTTTGTTTAACCATTAAGAAAATGAATTGCAAAGACATTGTATCGTCACAACCCCAAATATAGAAACCCTTTAACTTTCATATATTGCCTTTTAGTCTTTTGCCTGCTGCCGGACATGAGTGCTTACTGGTGGTAACAGTGCCAAGTTCTGCCAGCCAAACTGGCCACACAGCAGTGGCATGAAAGGGTCACTTGCCATAGCTTTTGCATGCAATAGTACCCGTACTGCAGGTGTGGCACAGCTGTGCACAGATGCACCCTTCTCTGGGTGCATCTCTGTAGACCTTCTCTGCTTATGAGCATTCCATGATCAGGGCCACTGCTACCATTGCTGTTAACACCATCTGGTCCTGGGGGCAGCTGAGGAGAGAACTTGTGTCCCAATAAGCTGTTCTGACACCGCCAGCCATCTCTGTGGGTCATCTGCCCTGGAGCTCCTCACATCTCTTGTAAGAGAGGAAAAAGATACAGAAACTATACGTAACATAGTGGTTGGTGATGCAACCGCATAACCAGCTTATCTGGCTTTTTAATATCACTTTTCTGGATGCAGGTCAGGATATGGTCTGGGATAGTGCAAAATCCTCTGGCAGGTCAGACAGCCTGTGGGATACCACTTCTTAGGTTGCCTTCAGGCTAACTTCTTGCCAATTAATCTAGAGATTTGAAACAGTAATTTTAAATCAGCTGTTGTAAAGTACATTGCCATTCAGAACACTTCCCTGTTATAGTTTTGCACTATCTGAGAGCAAGGGAGTTATCTTTCCTCTCCCCTGCCAAAAAAATTCTCTTGTTGTCAAGAATAAATGTCAAAATTTTCCACCCAGGGGAGATACCAGTTCTTTTTTTGCTTGACAGCTCTGGTTCTACTTACATCCATGTGTTGACATCCTGTTGAATCATTTTGGTAATTGATGCATGAAACTTCATTTTTATTTGAGAACTCTTTAAATTTTTGTTGGTATTTTTCAGTTTGGTATGTGTGCTTTTTCACTTTTGTTTTACTCAGATTTGTGTATTATAATTTGTGAAGTAATGCAGTATACCTAAATAGGATGTAACCTTTGAAGGGGAAATTGTCATCCTAGTATTGCTATTCAGCCTTTTTCTTTATTTTTCCCTGCCTTTGATTGTTAAAATTCTAAAGACAAAAGCCCCTGTCAGAGTGTTGAGAAAAACTGTTAAGCATCTATTAAGCTTTGAATAATTTCTTTCCCTTCTACAACTGTACTGCATAAGCAGACATTTCATTTGGTTTCATACCACCATAAACAGTGTTCAGCGGCAGTTCTGTTTTAATCCAGTGAACTAAATGGGCATTGTCTTCTCAGAGCACTCAGCCTGTCATTACTGATGATGTGTAAGGTTCTCCTGTACCAGATACAGTCCTTAAGTCTGAAGCCCTGGTGCATTCATAATGCTGAGCAGCATTTATGGGTTTACTAATTCATAGCAGACACACTCTCCTCTCTCTCCATAATTAAAATCTGCTGTTTGGTACAGTGACCCATGGTACAGTGTACATGACTTCATTAGTGCTTTTTGTTTCTCTTGCCCTTGTTTCCCTTCAAGGCCAAAGAGTGCGACATGAGCAGGTTACCAGTAATTCTGACAAATAGGAGGACACCTCCTGTCCAAACTGTTTTGCAGAAATATTGGATGACTTTAAATGTCAAACTACTGAATGAGGTAGAGGGCTGTCCTTCCTTGTCTTCTGTCAGTGTTTTCCTCCAAGGGGCAGGATTTGAGAATCATCTGAGCGCACATTGCATCCAGGTTTACAAGCCTGCAAATAAAGGAAGTCAGGAAAGGCTTCTTTTACAAATCCCACAAAGGGATTAGAGGTGGCTGCAAAATTGTTTGTTAGTAAATTGTAAAATTTTGAACCTTTTTTCTCTTTCTTGGGGGTACTGCTTGCTTTCTTACACGCTGTGTTTATTTGATGTGCCTCCACCATAAGTTTTTCAATGTGAGAGTTGCTTTCTACTACAGACATGTACTAAGCTCTTGCAGAACCTGGCCAGCAATGCTAGGCAGCCTTACAATCTAAAAACATTCCCTCTTTTTTCCTCTTCAAGAGGTCATAGAATGGTTTGGGTTGAAAGGGACCTTAAAGTTCATCTACTTCCAGTGCCCCTACCATGGACAGGGACACCTTCTTCAGACCAGGTTGTTCAAAGCCCCATCCAACCTGGCCTGGAATTCTCTCTCTTAAAGTATGGAATCACACAGAATCACAGAATGGGTAAGGTTGAAAGGGACCACAGTGGTCATCTGGTCCAATCTCCCTGCTCAAGCAGGGTTATCCTAGAGCACATGGCACAGGATGGATAGACGTCATGATGTCAGTTTAATTACATTGCACTTCAAATCCCATACATTTTGTTTTCATTGACCTTCATTGTGGCATCAGAAGCAGATTTTTTTTGGTTTGTTTCTACTTACTGTGAAAACTACCCAGGTGTGTGCTCTTATACTACATTTGGGACTGTATCCTGGGACTCCAGGGAGTAGGAATTACACTTGTTGTTCCATGACAGAACTTCAACAGTAATTAAAATAAATACTTTCATTACAAATAAACCATTTATGGAAATGTGATCTCATCAGGCATTTGCAAGATAATGCTAGCCAATTAAAAAATCCTGTAACTTTTGTGACTTTGAAACTATCTCTACAGTTATATAAGTTCCTTCTTAAAAAAAAAAAAAGTGGTTTAGAGTCCATGCCAATCAGTAAAAGCTGATTTTCAATTTTGTTTTTTACTGGAATTGCTTTCTAGTTATTAGGAACTGCTTTGTAGTTTTGTTTTTGCTTTCCCTAGCAGTGGTTGCAAAAAGAAAATGTCATTGCCCAAGAAAGCCTCTACCTTTCTTTTCTTTATTTTTTTAAATACGGATTGTTTGAGTTAGTGTCATGAGTAGTTAAGCAGCCTATGGGGATATCCTGTCTGGAGACTCAGTGTTTTCAGTGGATCTGAATGATTAAGTTTGGTTTTGTTTGGTTGGTTTTGATCCCATTTTTCATCCAGTAATTTAAAAGAGGAGCCTGCTGTCTTCCTGTTTGTTCCACATAAATGGGAAAACATGCAAGTTAAGTGTTTGGATCATTGCCAAGACTGTAAATGAGCCCTATAGCAGCGCTGATGGAAATCATAGCTGAGAGTAGTCTTGTGTATTGGTCAGAGATGGTGTTTCAGAACATACAAATGATTTGTGAGGGAAGGTGGAGCAGTGGAGTAAGGCAAGAATATACTGGCCGATAACTTGTGCTTCTGTGATTTGACTGCATCAGATCGTATGCCCTTTCTCTAGCTAGTGGGTTCCCAGATCTTTTTTTTCTACAAACAGTAGCAGTCAAAACTTAGCAGTCTTCTGCTGAAATTCTCTATTGCTTCATAGCAAGGTTTTGATCATCACTTCCTTACTGAACTTGATCTCTGATGTTTCTGTCATTCACGTTACATGCAGGTTTTTTGGCATTTGTGACAGAAAGGAGTATATATATGCACATGTATATATATGCACTAAGTTTTCACAGTTCAGCTCCATAAAAGAGGGAAATTTAAAAAAAAAAAAAAAAAAGAGGGGAAGAAAGATATTTTGAAGAGCAAAGACTTAAAAGAATGCCTGAACTGGCATGTCCTTCCATGCATTGTAGTGTATTGGCTTCTGGGTTTTGATCTGTAGAAAGCATTAGATAATAACACATCCTACAAAGCCAAGATGGGACAAGAGAGCAGAAAATCACATAAAGTAAATAAGGTTTTACAAGAAGGGAAAATCAGGACACACAAACTACTGAATAGGATTAGTCATGGATGTCCATCGCAGCTCTTAGCGTGGTAAGAAGAGATTTGTCAGTAGGAGGTAACAGTTGTCTGTCTCTGCGTTTAGGAACTGTGTTCTACACCTGTGTTTAACCCAGCAGTGTCTGGACAGTACAAATCAGTTTCTCCTTAAGTACTGAATATATATTTTTAGCCAGTTGCTGAGCTCTCACAGCTATTAGAAATGTCAATAAAATTTCAGGGTCATTAATAGTTGAGAAAGTGAGGCCCAACAGCTGACTGTGAGGCTGGCCAGTAGTTTAGAATCCAGTTAGTGCTCAACAAAATTGTTTAACTTCAAAGTTTTAAATTTTGCACATATGGTCTGAGCAGCAGATGGAAATATCAGCCCTTAAAGCTTACGTACTTATTAGCCAAATGAGATTATTGAGAGTTTTTATAATTGACTGTTTACTTTTCTGTTGTTCTGTAGAATTTGCTCTGTGGACAGGAAGAGAGCTACCACAGTTCACTTTCACTGGCACTTGTGCATGTACCAGTAAATGTTACGGATTGCAGAGAAATTTGTGGAGTTCCTATCAAGAAATACAAAGTACAGCGTTCTTAATCATTTGCGGTTAGAATTAGATTGCTTTCTCTGGCAAGTTTAAGTGCTCTGTAGCTCGTATATCTCCTTGTAATACTGAGTTGGGCTGTGTAACACTTTTAAGATAAGAAAATCCATTTTGTCCATTTCGAAGAAAAGAAAAACCATGAAGAAGGAACTTGGCTCAGAAACGTTGCTTTGCTCAAAGATAAATGCTAAATATCTAAAAAAGAGTTTCTAGTGCAGGACTATTTAATTCATAAGAGTAGCATGCCCTTTTTGATTGTTGCTTCCTCTAGTATTTATTCACATTATTCAGCCTCTATTTATGAAGGACTGAGAGTCAAGGCAAGATAATATGTACAGAAAACTGTAAAATTGCCATTACACAATGGTTTAATTGGAACACTTTTTGTAGTAATGTCATCTTCTGTAAGAACAGATCAAGCTTCTGATTAGTATTTTATTTATAAAACAAAAATGCAAACAAGCAAACAGAAAACCCTACAGCCTTGGAGTAAGGTGTGACATCCTGTAGTGAAATACAGTTTTTCTGCTGAGAAAAACATTGGTAAAGGTGCAGTGCATTCAGTGTATAGAAACTTTTCAGTGTGAATCTCAAAATGCAAAACAGTTTATTTATGTCCTCCTTCAGGAAGATGTCACACTCACCTGTGGACAGACTCTTCTGTACTTTGCTTCTAGTTAACACCCAGTAATGTTGACTTATCTGATGGCCCGGGTTTCCTTGTGAAGCAGAGAACGGTAGTTCTGAGTAGGGCTGAGAAGTTGTGGGGACCAATACATAAGTGTTAATGTGATTGATACTTGCAATTGTGATTGCTGGTACACTTATCTCAAGAAACTCATACTATTTCAGACCAAGCAAAACATAAATTCTGGTACTGGAGGAATTTTATGCTTTGATGGACAGAAAGCAGTAGCTGAGACTCTGTCTTCTGTGAGGCAGGAGAGATTGGAAAGGAAGACAGGAGGGAGGGAGGACATCTCCAGACATGAAAGGCATCACACCACAGTTCCTCTCACCACATTGCCCCACTCATCCATTTGCCCTGGTGGTTCACATCACACTGTCACTCCCCTTCTCTTCAACTGGACTTTTATCAACTCAATTGTGTTGAATTGGGCTTTTAGTTTCTTATTTCTCCTGCTGAATTCAGGACAGGACAAGCCTCCCTTCATGGACTGGGGTTTATGGATTGGTTTTTACTCATCAAGTGACTGTAATACACTTACTGGAAATATCCTATGCTGGGAAATCCTTGTGTCATGCAGTAATTAATGGCTTGTTTCACATAATACTTATCTATCTGTGCCACTTAAGTAATAACTTGCATTGTATGCATTTTTCCTTCCTCTTTTGTTATATTGATAGAAATGAATGCAAGGACTGATTATAAATCATGCAAAGCTTGTGGCTAAAATATGAATAGGGGTCCAAGGCCAGAGCTGATCACTGGATTGTCTTGCTTTTGGTGGTCATATGTAGGAGACAGCAGTAAGTAATCCATTGGGTGGTGCCTTTAGGGCCAACAGATGTGGCTTCTCAGGAGGATCTCCTCTATCCCAGTAACACACGGTGCTAAGAAGCTTCTGATGCTGTTCTAAGAATTGGAAGGAGATGTGGCTAGAAGCACATGGGTGGGAAAAAGACTCAATAATGATTGAAACTTAATTTTTTTCATTTCCTCTCTTTTGATACAAGGTCTTGCTCTGTATAACATATACCTCCACCTTTGAGCTGAATGGGAGTTCGGTGTTGAAGATTGCTGAGGTAAGTGCTTCTGTTATACCACAGCTTGTGTCACTTAACCTTTCCCCGCTACCTAGAGTGTGTCTTCCATATGTAACCTGAAACTGAACTAGTCTAAAACACATCTACTATCTTTAGGACTGATATTACCTAATGTCTGTTGTTAAGGAATAGTTGCAAGTTGGGCAAGTTTGGGCTTGCATGGGAAGGCACTCTTGGAAGCTGACTGATAATTGTATATTACAGCATTGCACATTTACTACTCCTCATATTTACTTTATTTTGCTTTTTTGCAGTAGAAAGGTTCTCTTGAGTTCTTTATAAAACAGCACTGTGATGATTTCTTACTGGTTGCAAGTCTAACACTAATGAAGTGTCCTCAAGAGAAGCGTGTAAGCCATAGTGTGCCATGTTAGCACAAGTGCCTCAATGTTCCTTGTGTGTATCTCTTTCCTGACACATCCAAGTAAAACATTTATTATGCTTCTACATCCATTAGGCTATTAGTCACTCTATTCCCTCTAGTCCATTAGATTTTAGTATGAATTAAATTGTAAGGGAGCTTTGGTTGTAGAAAAACATACCTGCAGGCATATTAAGTGAGCCTTTTTTAGGTGGGTGGTATTTTTAATACACTCTGTTGCCAGCCATGGGACTGTTTGTTCAGGTTAGAGAAGATGCACAGGAACATTTAATCCTCCTGTGCAACACACACTGCTGTGTGCAGAATCTATTATAAAATTACATTGTTATCATGGTATGGGCAGAGCTAGTGTCTGTGAAGGAATGTAAATATTATTTACATGTCCTACACTTCCGAGTGTCTGTAGACATTTAGAGACGTGTGCCTTCTCATTTTTTTGGTATTTGGCGTGGGGGTTTTTGTAAAAAAAAAAAAAAATCCCATGTGAAAATAGCTTACTTTAGCTGGAAGTTACAGTATTTTCCGAGTTTAAGAATAAAACTGACCTTGTGTTATCTTATTGGAAGCTGAGAAAGGAGTTGTAGGGATAACAGGGAACCAAAGAAAACTACCTCCATTTTGTAAAAAACGAGTTTTAACAGGAAAGGATACAACATAAATAGTTCATGTATATAACATATACAGGATAAAAAAAATATAGTAATTATTCTAGATTAGCACAGCTTAGATTTTGGTTTCTCTTGTGCTAGGTGAGACCATAAGGTGTGGGCTATTTTTGGAGGTCTTTGTAAGCCCCATCTGTAGATGCTGCAGCAAGGATGAACTGAATTGCTACTTAAAGCAAGCCACAATCTTTAGATTTCTACTAAACCCTCTTTATGTCAGTGTTGCACACTGAAAAAAATACAGATAATTTCCCCTACTGCAGTTTTTCTCACATATTCTCACAGACTTCCTAACATGCGAGGCAAAAGCTGATGAATTAGCTTAGTGCATCTCTTTGCTGTAGGTAAAGACCTCTAGATTAAACAAAGTACTTGCTGGCAAAAGCATTTGATGACTCTAAACCCTTCAGCTTTCAATCTTTAAGAGCATTACCTAAGACTAGGGGGAAATGGTCAATCAGTCATGGTCTGTATGCTATAAACTGTAGAAATAATCAGAAATAATATTTTCTATTCTCTCTCTAAACAGCAGGGTTGTTATTCATCAAAAGCATTCTGAAAAATGGTAGTTGTCTTTCACAGATTGATGAGAAACTGCTGTTCTTGGTAGTTGCACTTCACTTTCATTCTCAGAAGACTAACCAGGTTTTAAAAAACTTTGCTAGTGTACTGATACAAATTAGGACAATGAGAGTTCTTGTCTTTTATGGTGAGCAAGACTCTAATGCATGATGAGATGTGCCGGCAAAGCAAACAAAACTCATTTCCGTCAGTGAAAGCAGTGTCCGTGAAGGAATGTAAATATTATTTACATGTCCTACACTCCCAAGTGTCTGTAGACATTTAGAGACGTGTTCCTTCTCATTTTTTGGTATTTTGGTACACACCCAGTATTACAAGCACTAATACTGAGTGTGCTTGCTTCTGTTTGGAGTGTTTGGGGGTACAGTTATTTTCTCCACACTTCTTGAGAAAATACTAGGCCTTAGAGAATTCCTAGGTCTTCCTAAATAGCAAATCCTACCAGGCATGTACATGCTTCCCCAGGTTCCTCCTCCCCCAGCTTTAGGTAAGGCAAAGACTTTAACAGCTGGAATCACTATGCCTTTGTATCTGAATCTTCCAATGTATAAGCAGTAGGAAACAGAAAATCATTTCTCAGTTCAGCATTTGGTTAACCTTCTGACTTGCTTTAAGGGAAAGGTGGCAGAGAGGAGCTTTCTGTTCCAGTGCCCATGCTATTTAACATTTCTTTCCATGTTGGTCCCTCACTTTTCCTACCCTGCACTCTGTAGCAAGTAGAGCCACTCCACTTTCCAGGATTGGAAAGGTGCTGCCTTTGTTACTGGTAGAACTCTCTGAGGACTATCTCTGACAAACAAAGCTACAGTCTGGCCATTTTGCACTGCCTGAGCATTTGCAATTCATGTGTACAAAACAGTGGCACTCCAAATCTTTCTGAACCTTATCAGCTTCAAATTAAGGAAGCATCCAACATGAAGAGTACTATAATTTGTGGCCTAAGTATTTATTAATAGTATTGAAAATTAATTAATAATAGTATTGAAAATAGATTAACAGTATTAAAAATAGACTAAATCTTCCCCTGTGCACCTTCTCATGCTTGCCTAGACACTTGCAAGAAAATTTAGTTGATGCTGTTGCTTGTTTTTATGTGTGTGTTTGTTGCTCCAATGTGTCTTTTGGAGGTTTATTTTGATTGACTCTGTTGTGTTTCATTAGCTAACCTTTCTGTGTTTTGCTCTTAGTTGTGTTTTGCATGCCATAGAGCTGGAAGTCCCCGAATGCATGAAATGATCAAAATGTCCATTGCTCACCTCTTTGGAGCCCTGAGCTCTCGCATTTTTACTGCTGCTTCTTCATCAGTGGCTTTTCAAAAGGTACCTTGCCCAGCCATTTAGAACACAGGCCTTCTGTAAGATTGGAACTCAAGTGGACATTATTAGCTCGCATGCGGAGGGGAGAAAATAAGGAGGTACCAACCATGCTCTTTCCAGAAAGTCAGCCTACCTCTAAGAATGGTGTTTCATTAATTAATTCAGGTACTCTAGAAAAAGGCTTACCGCTCAAAAAGAATGATCTCCACAGCACTGGAATGGTTTGGCCTCTCTGAAGGGCTGTATGTGGTTAGCAGGCTTTTAGGGTTATTTGTCCGCTGGAGTTCAAGTGATAGGTGAATGACAGGCAGAGTTGGTCCAGACCAACTTACAAGAACATCTGCATCACTGACTGATTGATAGCTTGGTTTCATTTCAGTGGCAGTTAGAAAGAATCAAGAGTTTTGTTTGTGTGCCCATGGCCATATTGATTAGACTGTGTAATCAGATCGCTTTAATTTTTCCCTCTTAAAAACTCATCCTCATTAAGGAACTATAAAAATGACTTTACATCATATAATATCCTTCTCATTCAAAAATGTACACCAGGTGCATTTATGTATACTTCTGATGCATATAATTTATACGGTATATTTATATTTTTAATAATTTATATTTTTAATAATTTTTTCAAAGCTAGTACAATTTATATTTACAGTTCTTGCTAGCTATATATCTAAACAGTGGCAGAATGAAACCACTAAAACTGAAAAATATAAAAGTATGTGAGCAATCATTTACTTTTTTTTTTTCTTTTTTGGTTGGTTGCTTGGTTTGGATTTTGGGAATTCTTCTTGTGGTCATAGTGAACGATAAAGCTTAGTGTAGGACAAAGGACCAAAACTGCTTCCTCAAGAAGACTGTATTGTACAGTTCTGTCACAAACCCACTCAGCTCCATCAAGACGTTTATCTACTTAGTAGTTACTGTGCAGTGTGCTTACACTGTTTGCTCCAGTTACAGAGACCCAACACCTCCCATGAAGTATCTGATGAAGGATAGAAACTGCGCTTTTCAGTGTGCTGTCCACAGGATCCTAGCTGTGTAACACTTTGGCAGCCATTTGTGCTGGGGCAAAGGTCAAGCACCACTCTGGGCACAGCACATTGACAGAAAACTGCCACCAGCTGGGCATGGAGTTGGGATGATCCATGAGTGTTCTTCTACTGCTACCTTGGCTCCCATGGGATCTCTGAGCAGAGGAGCCCTCTGCTGGATTGCCAGTTATTAGAAGGCAATTGTTTGTGTTATTTATGGTAAAGTGCTATTGTATTTTCTGTGTTAAGAAAGGCCTTCAAAGGCTTTCAGATGTGTTACATTATGTAATAATTATCACAGAAAAAGTGGCAAATACCTGTACATCAGAAGCCACATGCTTGAAGAATTGGAAGGTATTTAACATTGCAGACATAGACTTGCAGAGGGGTAGTTACAGTAAGTATCAAGAAATGAACAATCAAAGCAGTGTTTAATGAATTCTGTACAGAGCAAGGCAAGTACCAAAATCACTTGGGTTTGACAGGAGACTTTGCTGGTTTTGCCCCACCATTTCTGCAGCTGTGAGACTGATGAATTGCAGGCTGCTTCTAGATGCTGCTTACTTGGTTTCCATACTGCTGAAAACTTCTAATGCGCTAATAAAGCAATGAGAAATAGTAAGGAAGGCTGACTCTCTGCATGCAAGAGACCTTGGTATCCTCCTAAAATGTGTTCCTGGCAAGTGACAGTTCATCTCTTTGTACTGCTGTCTTGTTTCCTCATCAGGTTTGCATTGAGACATATGTATCTAGCTGTCACCAGCGGAGCATTAACACCGCTGTGCGGGCAACCCTCAGCCAAATGTTGAGTGACTTGACTTTACAGTTACGACAAAAGCAAGAAAACATGGTGAGCCTTCTGGCATCAACAAATGGTTCCATGTCCATGGCTGCGTACCGTTTTGTTTCTCTGAATGCCTTATGGCTTTTATTTGACACTTCCTCAATTAATCCTGTTTAAAAGCTTTTTTGGGCTCTGATTATGCCTGCCTCAGAGCTCTCACGTTGTCAGCTCTAGCTGGCTGGTTTGGTTTTTTTTTCCTTCCATTATCCAAAAGCGACTTTGTTCTGATGTCAGGCTGCCTCAGCCTTTTCCATTCTTTTATTTTGTTTGCTTGTTTTTCTAACGTTTATTGAAATCCTTCTGCCAAAAGTTTTTGCATGACAAATATTTATGTAACAAGAGCAGATTCTCAATTAAGGAAAGTGTAATTGAAGTTTTTCTTCCACTTTTTTAATAGAAGATAATTTTAAGTTAATAAAATTCTTTTTTTCTTTGTTAGCAGAAAAAAATTTATTTATTTCATTATTAAAATCCATAAGAGCTGTTTGAATGACATCCAAGCACATTTTCAGCAAAACTGTAAATGTTCTGGGTAAATGTGGAATTACATTGGCTTCTTACATTTGTTTGTACTGCTTTGTATAATATCATATTGTCAAAGAAGTACTATTTGTAAAAGCCAGTTTCTATTTATTAGGAAATTTTAAGGACTGTAGTTGCACAGATTTCTTTTCCTTACATCTGCTTTGGGTTAAGATGATCACGTCTATTTTGGATTAGTAGACTAGATTGCTTTTATCCTGCTGAGCAATGGCAAAAAGAATTAATCAGTTTAAGTAAACTTGTCTTCTGTTTGTGCTAAGTAGGTTCATTTTACCAGCCAAAGCATTTACCCAGAAAAAACCCCAAACAAACAAACAAACAAAACCAGTTTGGGTCTGCAAATTCAATTTTGTTAGTTCTTTTCTTAGCTGAGGAGTAGGTAAAAGGGTATGAGAGCTGCATGTAGTTCCTGGCAGTTTGTTACTGATGCTTGAGAGAAGAACTTGGCTTGACCCTGTTGTGCACTGGTAGGAAGAATCCCATACCGCAGCTGAACCAAACGATATAAGAGATCATTTCCATTTCCTGACTGCCATTAATTCTGTTGATACTGTAACATTAGTATTGTCAGTGTTCTAAACTCTCTAATACTCCATTGATTTTGGTTTCTAGGTAGTTTGTGAAGTCTAAACTATGCTTTCCTCTCATTTATTTTCAATTCAATTTACATGCCTAATTATTACCGAGTTGTTTTACGTGTAGGAAATCCCTTAAGGACTTACAAAGCTTTCAACATCCTTGAGATGCAATTTCCTTAAATCTAAATGACTGTTAAAACAGATCTTAAGGAATTTTTTTAAATGTTTTGCAAAAGCTTCACTTAAAAACCCTAGCAAACAAAAAACCCAAAATAGATAGAGGACATGAATTTAAGAAAGTTCTGCTGTTAAGTTATTGCTTCTATAGTGTTCTTCTGCTCCTTGCACCAATTACACCACCTTTGTCTTTCCTCAACAGACAGCTGAAAACCCTGACACCTTGCAGAAATTCAAGAGTCAAGGTAATACTTTTTTAGTGACTCCTTCCAATCCAACTTTTTTATTCTTAACTTTCCTTTTATCAACACAGTGCTGTTTGATGTCATGGGAGTTGCACCCTCAGGGTTTCATAACTTCTCCATAGTTTGGTGTTCTCTCTGTTCCCTGTGGTAGGAGCTGAGACAGCCCTGTTAGCTCCTAATATTTTCAGTTGTGTCTTCATTTGGACCATGGTAACAGCATTGTACTCAACATAGTAATAAATTTTTGTTTCAAGGTGCTAACTTCTGTAATTAAGGAGTTCCAGTGGTCTGGAAAAAATTTTAGTAAGTGCCTTTACTTCCTGAAATGAAATAGATTCACAGAGTAAGATGTGGAATCTGAAAATGATTATTTTATTTCAGTCATATATTATATTATATGATTACATAATGACTACTTTTGAAAGCGCATCACTATTGAAGGTGTGTTTACACTTGCCAGGTGATTCTTTTACAAGAGAATGTTCTTCTATTCCCATTGTAGCTTTACTTTCAACATCTTCTAGTGAGAAAAGATAGTCCCTGCTTTTGACCTTCACAGAGGATTTCTGTAGGAGAACTTGTGTGAATGGAGACTAAAATCTTTGAAGAGCACAAGCATTCTTTTATAAGATCAGAACATGGTCAGACATTAGAAGTTGTGTAAGAGAGAGAAGCTGCAGGGAGAGATACAGAAATTGGCTGCCATGTAGAAATACTGGGGCCTGTCTTTTTTATTATTTAATTGTATACTTATTTTATTATCTGAATTTGATTTCAGCTAACCTTCTGTAAATGCATGTAAGCAATTAATGCTCTCTCCGGAGTTAATACTGCTGCTTTTGCATTTTGTGGTGATCACTTTCCAATCTAGGACTTTCCTACTGCATCTTCTCTATGAATTTTGGTAGCCCTGGCCCTTGTTTAGAAGCTCTGACCAGCTCTGATGCCATTAAGGTTGTAATCCAGCTGCTCATATGTAATGCTTCTGATCTTTGTCCTTTTTGGAGGTACTTCAGCTGAGTCTCTTTGTGATGATGTTGTATCTGTCCTCAGTGTGCTCTGTGAGAAGCTCCAGGCTGTCATAAAGTGAGTTATTTAAATTTATAGTTTCAATTTATTACCTGGAGATTGAGAGTTTCACTGATGCATGTGATTGTACTGTTGTAGTTCTGGAATTATGGATCAAAGCTGTGCTTCAGTGAAGTGTTTACTAGAAAGTATTGTTCATGATGCATTAATTTAATCCTCGCTTGAATTGAGGAGCTAATTTGCCTTCTTTGTGCACTGTTCAGGTTTAAAGAGCTTCCAGCAAATCTAATCTGTGGCTAACTTCCATACAGCAGCAAAATACTAATCCAAGGAGAAGTTTTCTTTTCTGGCTGGAATAGCCATCATAGAGATAATAACAAGTACAAGAGCCATGGAAAGACCTAACAGAAACTATATTTAGAATTAATAAATCTGTCCTTCTTAGGCAAGCATTTATCCAATTGAAGTAATTTGTATTATCAAATAATTCTTCCAATTTAGGAATATCATACACTCTACCTACTTGAAAATGCACGATCTTAACTTTTAAAATGTGGTTGTTATGGACAGTGTGTTATATGCTCTGCAATTTTCAGAAACTACCAGAGGCGAAGATAGCACAGGCATCTGTGTGCAGTTCTACAGACTTTCTTCCCATGAGTGTCCCTAATAACAGCAAAATTACAGAGGAGTGCCTTTCTTAGCATTATTTAATCAGTGTCAGCATCTGGGAGAATAAAATCAAGAGTGCAGGGATGCCCTGTGCATGCCCATGCAAGTGTCAACTGCAAGATGATGATCATCTGCATGAAGACACATTGTAAGAAAAGCTGTTGGCAAAAAAGGCATCTGTACCTGGAGTGCCTGTGCCTTTCCAGATAGGCATGGACTGTTGTGAGGAAAAATTTATCACCTTTAAAATATATGAGAAGCCAGCAGTTTTCAACCTTCCATAGCACAGAGTTATAAATCTAGCTTTGAGCCTCAGGATTTAGTGTTTTCTGCATAGCTTGTGAAACAGATATTGCTCTACTTGGAAGAAAATTCATATATGTGAACAAAAGGAACTCAGGCTGTGATAGAATACCAGGTATTTCTTACTCCTTAATTTCAGTTAAGATAAATCCATTCTTTACAGCTTCCTTGACCTACAATCAAGGAATCCTTGACCTACAATCCTACAACCTAGTCTGTAGGAAAATGCATTCCTCCAGCTCTTATCTCTGACCAGAAGAGAGTTATTAAATCCTAGTTTTCTCAGGAGTGCAAACCAGACCGTGGGTGCAGTTGCCATGGAATGTTCCTTTCATAAGGCAGACCTCAGCCTTGCTTGTCTCCTGGATCCTGCAGTTAATGTTAAGAGTAGGCACAGGCAAAGTGCATGTTACAAGTATATCAGTTCCAGGTGTCCACAGGTTCTTTAATATTATTTCTCATGAGGCTTTCTTTGAGTTTATGGTTCTGACAGAGTAACTGGCAAGGCCCTGAAAGCCATGTTACCATGTTATCATGCCTGTAGGCATTGACTTTTGACCATTGTGGCCACCACCATGAAAAAAAATAAAATAACCAGAAGAGAGTAGCCTAAACATGCTTCAGATTGCCTGAAGAAACTACCCAATAGTCCGAAATCTTCAGTTGTCTCCTTTTCCTCTGTTTGAGGCTTCCTTCCCAAGGTTTTAGATTGAATTTGAGTAATTATTTGGGTTTTATTCTTCCTCTTTTTTCACTTTTTTTTTTTGGTAGTAGTAGATCATTGGCATGTGGTCAGTACAAGGTAAATGGGATGATGCAGGTGATCACACCATTGTAAATTGATAGAGAGAAGCAAAATAAATCACTGCTGTAAATTACAGTATAATTTTCAAGTGAACTAAAGTGGGTGTTTTAGAAAATTAAATAGTCTTTGTTTTAATATGATGTGAATAGCATCTTTTCTTTGCCAGTGACAATCGTCAACTTCAGCTTCTTTACTTGGAGTGCATCCTCTCCATGCTAAACAGCTCCTCCCCCAGCATGCACCAGCACAAAGGATTCACTGATCTAATATGGTGAGTACATCTGAAGACTAACGCAAATACTCAGTTTGTAAATGTAAAAGGACCTGCTCCCACCAGCCATGCAAACAAACCAGTAAAAAGTCTCCAGGTGTGAGCAGACCTTGCTGTTAACCTATTAATTTTCTCAGTTTTCATTTCTTTTCTTCTTTGCCTTTGTTTTGCAAGTTCTTTTACTCAGAGTTTGGATTAAAAGGCAGAGATGCTACGTTGTTCTTCAGACTTAGATGTTTATTATTTTCTTATCTGTAGCACAGCTGCACGGGATGTGCCTCTTAGTTAACAAGGTGGAAAATGGCTCTAACTTCCAAGGTCTTTTAAGGTCCCAATCACACATTTATGAAATGCCAACTAATTTGTTTTTATTTATAATCCAATAACTAACTATTCATGATCTGCACTGTGGGTTTTTTGACCCAATACCAGAACACCCAGATTTGTGAAGAAGAAGGAGAAAAGAAGGAGAACAAATCCCCACCCAAAATCCTCCATATTGTTATACATATATATATTGTTATATCCCAGAAACCTAAATTCTCTAAACCCAGGGTTCCAACATTAACCTACTATCAGTTCTTTCTGTGCCTCATATAAAATTGGTTAGGACTGCCTGCTCAGCTACCACATTAAATCCCGGTGGTGAATTATCACTGTAATGAAGTCTAATGGATTTAGCCAGAGCAGAAAATCTCTTACGCTTTCTGCAATAGTTTGGATTTGTGTGTGGCATTAAACATAGAGATGCTCTGCTTTTCATAGGAGGGTACTGTTGAGATTCTTAATGTTCTGATACAATAATATAGGAAGGTAAACAAAATTAATGTCAAATATGTGCTGGTGACCAAAAATGCTTATTATGACCTGCATCGTTGTATAAGTGTTGAGGCTAAATAGTCTTAATGGTGCTTCTATTTTATCAAGAAGTTCTCCTTTTTAATACACTTCACCAGAAAAGCTTGATACCTTTGGTTTTCATATCTACCTCTAAATTGTTTGATACCATCACCTCAAAGCACCTGAAGTAATCCTTCTTTCCTTGTGATTGAAATAGTGGGATTTTTATTGCCTGTGGATAATTGAGTTACAGTAATAAAGCAAGAATGTAAGTAATATGCAGTTCCTTGCAGTCTGTGCCCATCTTGTGACCTAGTCAGGTGATTGTATTAAGGAGAGATATATGTGACTGTTAATGTGTTTCTTGTGCTTTTACCCTGTGATTTTTGAAACTCAAGTGTGTGACTTGGTCCCAGTTCTAAGGATACAACATGTAGAGGCACCCATAACTCCCCCTGCTGTCCCAGGAACATCAGTGGCTGCAAGACTGGGAGGTCTTTAGACTGGTAACACTTGGCAGTGTTGCACAAGGACTCAGTGCTGAGGCCTCTTGGAGCTCTAACATAAGAGCAGAACTCCCTCTCTCATGGCAGATTCATTTCAGAGGTTTCTGCCTTTGAATTTCACCCAACCCTTTTGTGACAGATTGTGGGGCTATCCTATAAGCAAGGTCACTGAAATGATCTCAGTTAAAAGAAAGCACTTGCTATTTTATTTTTAATTTACATCATTTTGATGATCCTGTTTATGCTGCAAATGTACAGGTGTTTGTGTCTGTAACTGTGTACCATGAGGGCAAGCCATCAGGGGTGGGACTTTTTAACCTGCGCTGCTGCCAAAGAATGAATATGCATGCTTCAGCTACCTGCTTAAGTGGGGGGAAAAAAAACCCAAAACACTAGGAAGATGTGAAACAGTTTAAACTGCAAACATGATTTTGAACATTTTGTACACACTAATACATTACCTGTCTGGTGAAGTTGTGATCCAAACTGGTAGCTGTCATTATTCTTTAAAGAGCTGGTGCCTACATGCACACAGGTTTCACTCTGACTGGCACTTTTTAGTCAGTTCCCAACAGAAGATAAAGAAGGGAGCAGATAGAGAAGATTTAGCTCTGTGTTCTGACAGCATTCTCCATAGTTTGATACAGAAACACTTTGATAAGACTAAGATGTGTGGGGAATATATTGCTGTTGCAACCTGTGATTATGCCTGCTTTGAGACAGGCATGTTTCTTAAGCAGTGAATTGATATGTTTTGAAATGTACTGGATTGGAGAAATAAATGGAATAAGCAGATTCAAAGTCATTATCTGATGTCCTATTAAAAGCTGTTTTTCCTTCTGTGACTTGAGAAAGCTGAGCTGTTTCAGCAATCTTGTTAAGAGAAGCAATGAAAATTCAGGACTGCAAAAAATCTTGAGAAAATAAAATGTACTTACCTATGAGGATGTATTTTATGAATTGTTACTTGTAATTGGGTGCTTGCTCTAGGCACTCGTTTGAACCTCTGAGACGTGGGTGAAAACCAGATATGGGACTCATTCTCAGGCAGCCCTTGGCTTCTTAATTTAAGGTCTTGCAGACTGAAGTAAAATGTCAAGTGTGTGAGTGCAAAGCTGAAATAACATCTAATGGAGCAAAGTGCTGAGCTGGCTTTTGTTCCACAGAAGAGTGATCTGCTTGTGTTGAATCACTTAACATGAGTGCTCATGCAGAAAGACAGTTGAAGGAAGGATGGGTATTTACTGTGTAGTGGCATATGAGTGGTATAATGCGCACTTTGAGTTATTGTAGACAGCTTTAATTATGTTCTCAAAAGACAGCCAAACAGAAGCTCACAACTAAGGGTGCTAAAATAAATGCATGTGCTGCTCAGTGATGGAACATTCAGCCTTCTAGTTAACATGGATTAGTTCTTGTTTAGTCAGGTTTTTTTAAAGCTCCCAAGTTGGACTGAAAAAGAGACACTTAGCAGCAGAAGCCTAGAATTTCTGCCTTGTGATAGGCTGCAGCCAGTGAAAGAGGCAGGCATACTATCCTGCAAAGGGACAGCAGTGTGCAGCAACATGAACTTGCAAAATCAGTACCATGTTTCTACAGCACACAGAGGTATTTCCATATGGACTAGCATGCTGATGCTTGGGAGATGAAAAAAGTCTGGCATCATTTGTTTTTCTATCTAACCACTGCTGTTTGACTGATCATTAAAACAAGAGTGTGTATCTCATTTAGCCATGGGCTATTTTCAATCTGTTCTTGTGAGAGTATTTTTTTCCAGTTACCATCTGCTGCTTTTCTCTTTCTCAGGAAGCAACTGTGTCCAGCCCTAATAGTAATCCTGGGAAATCCAATCCATGACAAAACTATCACCTCTGCCCACAGTAGCATCTGCCTTGAGGCTGATTCACCTTCCTCAGGGATCTCTGATCATGGCCGGGGTTCAGGTTGTTCTTCCACGGCACCTGCCCTTAGTGGGCCCGTTGCACGGACCATATATTATATTGCAGCAGAACTGGTTCGACTGGTGGGGTCAGTGGAATCCATGAAGCCTGTGCTACAGTCTCTGTATCACCGAATATTGCTTTACCCACCACCTCAACATCGAGTAGAAGCCATCAAAATTATGAAAGAGGTAGGGTAATCACATGTGCAAATCCAGACATGTAAAACAAAATGTTTGTTTAACAGTAAGTGCTGCTGATATGTGCATACCAATCCATTTCAAACCTTCTCACATAGGGATGTTGAAATTGTCCTTTCTGAGCACAACTGGTATGTCAGTACCACTCTGACAAATAGCTTTATGCAGTTGTAATAGCTGTATTTGTCTCCATAATGCAAGCTACTCTGGCAACTCCATCAGTGCTCATGCTGTGGTGTGCGTGGAGCAGATCCTGTCACTGAGTCATGACTGCTCTTTTGGGTGAGATAGAGCATTACCATCCAGTTCACAACTCCTTTGGCATCTTTCCCCAGACACATCCTCACAGTGTGGTTTCCAGGCATTAAGGTCCATATATGCTTTGATAACATGCCAGGTTTTTGAAATCCAGTTTCTTGGAGCTTTTTTTGAATAGACACAAGAAAGCTGCCAATGTCTTAAGAACCCATTTCAAGACCAGTCCATTCTGGCTTTTTGCCCAGTGCCTCTGAGAGCACTAAAACTGGAGCACTGGGAGTCTTACTTGAACACTATCTGAAACCTTGGACTCTTCCATTCCACATGGGCACCTTTCTTCTCATGTTGTGGAACACAAGGCAATTCATGTAATTTGTAGGAACAGTGGTATCTCCTGGAGAATTTTTCATCTAGCTTATGCATACCTAGGCTGTTCTGTTTCTGAAAAATCTTTCTTAACACCACACAGCCACCCACTTGGTTGCTGTCTAAACTAGCAGTCATCCTATCATTGTCTTTCTCTAATTTTAAACAGTAACAAGGTGGTAATTGAAGTCTTAGGGAGAGCTTAGTGTAGTGTTTTGTGTAGAATGTACCTGTTGCCTCTTTGGGCTCATTAGTACATGCTTGTTTGTATTTCCTGGTGGGCATTAACAAGATGCCACCCAGCAGGCTGAGTCTGAAGGAATCACTTTGCCTATCTTTGCATGATTCCATCATTTTGTAACTAGGTGACTGAGGAGAAAGGCTTCCTTTGGTATAAACTATAATAAAAAATAACTTATGTAGGCATAAAAATTGTCTTGTGGATAGTATCAGATGAAAAAAATTCAGTCAAAAATGTAAAGCACTGGAGAACTTTCTAAATGTGATCCTTGCTGAATATTCTCCTTTACTTGTTTTTCTGCCTTTAAAAAGAGGAAAGGTAACTTTAATAAGTAGAACATCAGTGTGCTGTTTTCCTTTGCTGTGAGAAATTACAGTAGTGCTACCTTAGGTTCCAGGGCTTGATAGAATTATGACTTATTTATTGTATTTAAATAGTGCTTAGATAATCTACTTACTTCCATTTCCTTTCCTTTCAGATACTTGGCAGTCCTCGGCAGCTTTGTGATTTGGCAGGGCCCTGCTCTTCTGAGTCAGAATCCAAGAAGAGGTCTATTTCTAAAAGAAAGTCCCATCTGGATCTTCTCAAGCTGTACGCTTTGTTTCCTCCTTTAGCCTCTTCTGTCTTAAACCTGTGCACACCGAACACTTAAGCAGTTCAGGAGCATACCCAATATGAGCCAGGGTATCTGCCTGGTTAAATAAGCTCTGAAAATGAAAAAGGTTGCTTGGTTTGGCATCAGTCAGGGCCTGTTTGTAAAGATGTGGATAACTACCTTGTGGAGTTTGCCAAAATTCCCACATATGTTGGTTTACAGCTGAAAATTTTTGGGTATGGGTCCATAAACTTGCAGTGAAATAAATGTGTGTTTCTTTAGAGGTACATTTCTAAGATGAAGTCAAAGGAGGTCATAGAAAATTTAAACATTGTCAGATCGAGCAAGAAGGGTTCTCAGTTCCTATAAAGATCATATCTTGTAGATAAGATCATTTTCAGGATACAGATGGGTTTAAATTTAGTTCAGCTGGGTGCTGAGATTTTTTTTTTTTCAGTTTAAGTGCTTGTCTGTAAGAGAGAACATGCTGTGCATGCCGGTATAAATGCATGGTAACTGTTTCCCTTGTTGGCACTCCCTTTACAGAATGACCATGTTTGCATGGAAGACTTAATAATTTGTTGTAATACTAATTGTCTTTCTCAGGAATAATCTTAAAGGATAAATTCACTTCTTTTTTTCCTGGTTATGGAGAAATGGTGTTGAATGATGGTGGTGTGCTCGCCATACATGTTGCATCACTTAAATAAACTCTGTGTTGATTGTAGTGTCATGGACGGGATGACGGAAGCGTGCATCAAAGGTGGTATTGAGGCGTGTTATGCTTCGGTGTCCTGCGTCTTTGCCCTGCTTGGAGCATTAGATGAGCTGAGCCAAGGGAGGGGTCTTAGTGAAGAGCAGATCCAGCTGCTGCTCCAGCGCTTAGAAGAATTGAAGGATGGGACCGAGACAAGCAGGGACTCCATGGAGATCAATGATGCTGACTTCAGGTGGCAGAGACGCATCCTGTCCTCAGAAAACCCTGCCTGGGAGTCAGGAAATGAGAAGAGTCCTGATATTAGCATTAGTGTTACCACAGACACTGGTCAGACTACTTTGGAAGGGGATATGGGACAAACAACTCCAGAGGATAATCCAGAAAGTCAAAAAAACTCCTTGCCATCTCCAACTGGACATGAAAGCAAAGAGATTCATTACAGAGAACCAGAGTCAGAAACCATTGACCAGCCAGATGTTGTTCAAAGAAGCCACACCATCGTCTATCCAGATATAACTAATTTTTTATCAGTTGACTGCAAGACCCGTTCCTATGGATCCCGATACAGTGAAAGTAACTTCAGTGTAGATGACCAGGACTTTTCTAGGACTGAGTTTGATTCATGCGATCAGTATTCCATGGCAGCAGAAAAGGATTCGGGCAGGTCTGATGTCTCAGACATAGGCTCTGACAATTGCTCCCTGGCTGATGAGGAGCAGACACCACGGGATTGCCCAGGTCACAGGTCCTTACGCACTGCTGCTCTCTCTCTCAAATTGCTGAAGAGCCAAGAAGCAGACCAACACAGTGCACGGCTCTTTATCCAGTCACTTGAAGCGCTTCTTCCTCGGCTTATAGCTCTTCCCAGCATAGAAGAAGTGGATGGAGCACTACAGAGCTTCTCTTCAACATTCTGCTCAGGTTTGCAAGCAAATATTTACTGTCTAACCAGCATGCACACTCTGACAGCACTGTACACAGATTCCCTTGTGGGATTTCATCTTCAGAGAATATATCCAGAATAAGGAGGTTTGGGCTTTACACCATACATGCCTCCACAGCAACACACTTCATTTAGGGCAAAGCAAATTGAATATGCAGGCACTGATTCAAAGGGAGGTAAATCCATTGACTCTTAACAGGCTCTGGATTATATCCTGAATCAATAAAGAAATGGAATTAGATACCTCTTTACAGGTTTGTGAAGATCTGTTGAAAAGCTTTGCACATTAAACAGAGGTTGGGGTTGTCCCTTAGCATGAGAGGGGTGTGGGAAGTACCATCACCTGTTCTGAATAAGTAGCTTAGTACATCACCGCACTGTTATTATTAGTAATGCCAGCCTCACAAAGAGGGTGATAATAATTCCACAGCAGCAAGCTCTAGAAAGGATAGGGAAAGAAGAGAGGTCTTCACTCTTGTTTTTCTTTATGCTGCTATCTGACAGGAAATGCAAAGCTCAAAGCTCAGACCAAGTGAAAAATTAAGATCTTGCCTTCTAAGAGATTAAATATCTTCAGTTCTTTCGTGGTTAGAACATTTGGGGTCTTGACCTGTCAAACAAAGAAAAAAAGTCATGCAAAGGCTAGTTTGTCCTGTTGATAGCATATTTAAAATGTGTGTAAATATATATTTTTAGAAAGATTTTGCTTTTCTGACAGTGGCCAAAATGAAAATGTTTGCTAAAATATATGTCTCTGTTTCTTTAACTTACTTTGCTGCAATTGCCTTTCTTATTGCTCATCTCCTAATCATTGCTGCATTCATTTGTGCTCTCTCACATACATTAAACTCATACAGAGTCAGAAGGGGTGCTTCCCATCATCATACAGCATAATCTAGATATGAAGTTTGGTGAATAAGATTATATTCCTGATATCCTGTTTAAATGCTACCCAAATAAACCCTAACTCAGGAAGATGGTTAATGGTATTCTTAAGAAACATTGGCCATTTTATATCACAGAAAGGAAATACCTTAAAAGAGGCATTTGATGTTAACCACTTTCCTAATTGAGGGGCTTAAGAGCATCCTTTCTGTCACAGGTGTTTATTTTTTTCCTGAGAAAGGGTAATCTTGAGGTTATGCTGAAAGACCAGTGCTAGACCTCTAGCTCAAACTTTTGTGCACCTGTTCCCTCATGCATGAATAAGTATGCCACTTCTTTTCCCTTTAGTCTGTAAAGTCTTTATAGACTCTTTAAAACTTTGGAAGATGTGGACCTAGGAGAATTCTAGATTTTAAGGCTAAACATAGCTTTTCTTGGCATTCAGTATGAGTAATACAGTGAGAAAAATGGAAGAATATAACTCAAATTCTGCATTAAATCCATTATTTGTGGTTTACATATCTTAAAAAGATACCTAGTCTTGGACTTACATTGTTGAGAGACACCTTTCACTTTTCTAAGAAAGCCACCTCTGTGGCTGTATCTGTACTTAAAAAATGTACACCACGTTTCCAGATGGATTTGGTGAAGTACTCGTAGAAGATACCATTCAGTAAGGAATTGTGGAAAAGTGGAGTAGCAATTTACTGTATTAAAACAGCCTGGAAGAGGTATCCTGGAGTTTTCATGGAGATATGGCTGTTGCAGGGTTGTACTTTTATGCTTTCATAAGATCTGGGTGGTTCCTGTTTCAGCTGGACACCTGGAATGAGACTCAGTCCAGCTGAACAGTCCCATAACTTGTACCTCAGATCTTAAGCAAATGTCCATCAGTCCTCCCAAGGTGGGAACTTGTGTTCCTGTGTAGGTGAGAGAGCCATGAGTTTGAAGACCTGTACAGACTTACTAAAGTTGAAACAAATGTCAGGGAGTAGGAACTCCCCCTGGAGAGCTTCCGAGACACCAGTTTGATCTGCCTATATAAGCAATGTGTAGGTCCTTACTTTAGGTCCTACTTCATTAGCACCAGCTACTCAAGGTACAAATTGGGTGATGAAGTTAGAGGGATTGATCCCATTCATTGTATATACAACATTTATTCATGTATAATTCTTGAAGAATATATTGGGAAATTTGAGTGTTGGTTAAGATTCAAGTTGAGAAAAGACACAGATGCAGTTCTGAGACCAGCCAGTACAGAAGCAGTATTTTTGTGTTTCTGGGAGACCTTGTTTAACTGCTTTGTTTCATTTTGCAATTTTTCTTACAATTTGGAAGAAAAATACAGTTTAGTAGTCTTTCCTACAGGCTAGGTCCTTATATAGATAGCATTGCAAAATTAGGATGTTTTCCTAGGATTGAAAGGCAATGAATGGAGGTAGGAATTTGAGGCACTGCTGAGATAAGCGTGGAAAAAGTGAAGTCGGCTAAGCAGACTTATAGTGAAATTAAAATTTGCAAGTAAGTTGGTTAACTCTAAAGTTAGGAGTAAGTTATCCCATCTTTTCAGTTTTGATTCCATACTTTTTAGAGGGAAGGTGTTTATCTTGGTAAGTATCATCTTATCCTCTGTGCTTGTGATCTCAGCATCTCCCAAATGCAGTTGTTTATTTTCCCATATTTTAGAGAAAATGAAGGAACATATTTTTTCCCCCCCAACACTTTTTGGTGCTCAAGTACATGCCCATGATGGAGTATCCACTTTTCTGTGCAGCTCTACACCTTCCCTTTCAATTGTAATCTTGTGTAGGAGGTTACATTTTTAAAAAAACTTTTAAATGCAAAATAAAGTGGGCTTTTTGGTTTGGTTTTTTTTTTTTTTTTTTTACTTTTACATACGTCTCTGCCTTGAGGTTTTTATTACTCTAGCAGGTTCTAGTCCCTGAGGTACATGTTTAAGAGAGATAAGACATAAAATCAGTGAGAGATGAGATAGCTACATCAATATCATGATCCTACATCCAACAAAATGTTAAGATACATCTTTGTTTTAAGTGATGAAGAAGTCACTAGAGCTACTCACAGGCTACTTTCAAGCACATAATTGCAGTTTTGGTACTAGGTAAAGGTTCTCTGTTAGCGTTCACTGTGAGAAATCTACCCCAAGCAATGCCAGCCTGTGTGGGTATGGTTTGTGGCCAACCCTATCACCCTTCTTCCAGAAAGGTTGCTCCCTTGAACAGATATTCGTTTTTTAGACCCACCCTGGAACAGTTACTCTCTTTCTAAATCCGCCCTCAAACAGTTACTCACCTTATCCACGCCCCCAAAGTGACGACAGTGGAAAGTCCGAGAAGGCAGCAGCACAGAGCTTTCAAACCCTCACGAGGCAAGAAAAATATTTGCTTATTTTCTGTGTGTGGACTTTTTTTTTTATGTTAATGATTTGTTGTATTTTGTCTAAGAAGAGGTATGAGCTTTATGGTGGGAGGAATATTCACAGTAAACCACTGCAGCAGTTAACAAATGACACAGCTTTGCTTCATCATGTAACTAACCTTGGAAGCTGGTTTTTGTTCCATTTCAAACATTCCTCTAGGATAAAGCTGACTTCTTAATCTTCCCTAATTGACATTATATGAATGGATTTCACTGTTGATGTGAAAACCATGAAGTACTGTGAGTCATGTGGGTGGATCTGGTATTTCTGTTTTTTTCATGGCTCAAACTACAGATCATGGGGATTCAATTAGGTGTTGCTCATACTTGGTTTATATTTTTCTACCAGTAGGTCAGCTACTTGCCATCCATGGGAAGAAGGGATTGTGCCACTGAACATGGTTGTAGGCTGTTGTTTCATACGAAAAGTGTTTTCAGGACTACTGAGTACTTACAGGTGTCTTCTGGGTCTGACAGAAGTGTAATTGCTCAGCTATTTAGAAACTAGGCCTTGTATGAACTAAACAGGGCTTGAAGTTGTAACAAGTTCCAGCCAGCTTGGCCCCAGATATTTGTCCACATACCTCTAGGCCATGGAGAGAATGATGTTACAGACTGATCTTGCAAGGTGTGGAGCACTCCAGTCCCCATCCAGCAACTGACTTAGGCAGAACGGCATTACTGGGGGGGTTAAAGGGCTGTTAACCTCATTACACCATTTGGTGCACTGTATTCTCAGTTAACTACACAGACTTTGGGTCTGCTCCTTCCCACCTCACTTTTCCAGTTAGTATTGCAGATGTATCCTGCCCCCTATGTACCTGATAGTCATCCCAATGAATGCTGGTGCTCCTTGGTTATTTCAAATTTAGCATGTTGCTTTGCTGGACTGTGACTGGAGTGTCCAGTTTGTCTTGCATTCTAGATGAACTACTTATTTTTCTGTTCCCTGTTCTAGTATGTTTAGTAGAGTAATTTCTACTGATGATCCATTAACTGTTCTAGCAATCTGTTGCTCCCAAAATGCTAGGGATAGTTTCTGATATTTTTTTCCAGGAAAAATCTGTGTAAAATATGAGCGCTCACATGGTGTTTTTGTTAGGTATGATGCACTCACCAGGATTTGAGGGAAACCTAAATTTCAACTTCCAGACTCTGATGAATGCAGACAGTCTCTACGTGGTATCACATTACACTCTGTTGCTGAACCTAAAATTGGCAAACTCTGATTACTACAGGAAGAAGCCTGCCCAAGCCCCTGTGTTGCTGGTGAGTTGGGGAATATGGGATAATTGTTTTTAAAAAATGAAAAATTATTTTGCTTCCTTTCACATAAACCAGCCCACACATAAAGCCTTCAGGCTGCTTGCTAAGTGGAGAAATAGTAATTGCAAATGAAGCGTTCTCCAAGCTGCTTATGAATCTTGCATTATAAGTGTCATGCATCTGAGTTACACTGTGGTTTGGTGGGAAGGAATGCTGCTTACTGATTGTCATTAAAGTCACAGTCATTTTGATGGTTAAACTATTTTCAGAATAGATTAACATCATGTGAGATAGCAAGTATTGTCTCTTGATAATGTGCACGAACGTACCTTCATCTTGCAATTGCTTTTGAGCCTAATGACAATTTTTTTGCTTAATACTCAATTTGAATTTCTGTAGATGAAGATGTGAGAAGTTAAAGTGAAAAATAAGTAGGTCTTAGTATCAATGTGAAATTATGATTTTTGTCACACCTGGAATTCCTCAGCTTCTTGGGCTTTTTAAAAATCATTTTGAAGACTGTGAGTTATAAAGCATGGATCCATGTTTATCAACTTAGTTACCCACAATACATTGTTTCAGAATTTTCTGAAAAAACAAAAAAATTGTGATATATGGAACAAATAAAAAAGGTGTCAAAATGTATAATTATTGCTGAGCTTCCAGTGTAAGAGAATTTATAATCGAGATCATCTAAAAAGCAAGTGGAGTTTGACATCATCCATAGTTCTGGTGTGTTCTGCAGCAGATCAAGTGCAGCTGTGTGACTCAGAACATTCTCTAGAGGAGTCAGTGTGCACAACAGGCCTGAGCATGACCAAAGTATTCTTAGAGATCATTCTGATAAATAATTGGAGACAAGTTCATCTGTGATGTCTGTTCAGTGCAAAAGGGCCCAGTTGTTGGGCAGGCCACATTAGGTGCCACAACTTATTTTAATTGGATTTGAGATCCTACTGCTATCTCGTGGAAACAGTGAGAGATCAGCATGTCCCATTGTCACTGTGCAAGAACTGCCATTCTGATTTGCATCTTGCATTAACTGCAGTAGAAGAAGGGAGAGGTCCTTGTTCATGTAATTCTCCACTGCAGAAGCAGATACAGAAAGATCTGGACAGGCTTGGTTGATGGGCCATGGCCAATTGTATGAGTCCAGAGATGGGCAACAAAGCTGATGAAGGGTCTAGAGGCCAAGTGCTATGAGGAGCGGCTGAGGGAGCTGGGGGTGTTTAGCCTGCAGAAAAGGAGGCTCAGGGGGACCTGATCGCTGTCTACAACTGCCTGAAAGGAGGCTATAGTGAGGTGAGGGTAGGCCTCTTCTCACAGGTAACAAGTGACAGGACCAGAGGAAACTATCCCAAGTTGTGCCAGAGGAGGTTTAGACTAGATATTAGGGAATTTCTTTTCATGGAAAGGGTTGTAAGGAAGTAGAACAGACTTCTCATGGAAGCATTCACAAAACATGTGGGTATGGCACTCAGGACATGATTTAATGGTGAACATGGGAGTGGTGCTGTGTTGACAGTTGGACTTGATGATCTTGAAGGTATTTTCCAACCTTAACCTTAATTCTAAGATTGTAATCCTCAGTTAATTCTTTGCATAACTTAATTTCCACTTCTGCAATCCCTTACTCAGAAGTAGATCTGGGGGCTGAGGCTGATGCTGTAGGGCTTACTCTGTTGTCTTACATTTGGCTTTTATGATTCTCTGCAGAAGGAGTTTATGAAGCAGGTCCAGTCCAGTGGAGTGTTGATGGTGTTTTCCCAGGCCTGGGTTGAAGAACTGTACCACCAGGTACTAGAAAGGAACATGCTTGGAGAAGCTGGATACTGGGGAAGCCCTGAGGAACACAGCCTTCCTCTTATCAGCATGCTGACAGGTCAGTACAGTATTATGGTGGCAAGGCTAACTTCCAAATGTGTCTAAAACAAGCTACAATGACACGCTGCTTTATTGCATTACATACAGAGCAGCGTGTCATCATGCAATATGTGGTGTCTCATGGAATTACCAGTAGAGAAGGAGCCAGACCGAGCTGTGGCAGGTACTTAAGTGTTTGTTTTAGATCAACTGAGTGGTTTTGAAGCATGGGTTTAAAAAAAATCCAAACTGTCCCTGGGAGACAGGGAGAGTAGTTTTGTTCACTGGACCAAAACATCTCTTAACTCCGTCAGCTTCAGTTCTGGTAGACTTGATAGTTGTTAAGCAGTAAGGCTGCTGTTTTCTTGATGTCATAGCAAAGCCATTTCGGTGTGCCTGCGGTGCAGTACAAATATAAATAGCAGCATCTGATCCTGAATGCCTTCCATAGACTGGACTCCCCTTGGTTCAGACTTGAGCTGTGCCAGGGATATGCCAAATGGCACTAGGGAGAAGCTGAAAACCTGGAGCACAAATGCTTAAAAACAATCCTTAGCTTCATTTGAGGGGGAAAAAACCAAATTGTATCAGCTGAAAGACAGCAGGATGGCTGTGATACTGTATTGATATAAAATGCACTGTCTGCTTTAATGTGTATGTAATTAAAATAGTGTATGCAGGGGGAGCACTGGCTTCAGCTGAGCCATTAAGTAGTGATCAAAGGGCACTGCTCTGAAAGTTTTTTGCTGATGATATTGAGTTCAGTGTTACTTTTAGGTATTGAGCTGTGAAGATGAAAGGAACACTTGGAAAAAGCAATACTCAGAAGTATGTGGAGAAGGGGCTGTTAGAAAGGAGAACAACCTGGTGTTCCTAACGTTTAACTCTCTGCAAGAAACTGGTCTTTTGTTGTGAATGGAGAAAGGGTTGTATTTCTTTTGTTGAGATTGAACATACATAGGTCTACTAAAAATTACATTTAGGACATAGGATCCCAATGCATCTTGAGAACTCAGACTGAGGTCTGGGAACATCTAATACAGGATTTAGGAAGATTTGAAGTTATACTAAGAAATGCAGAGATTTAAGTGTGTGGGAAGTTCTGAACTGTAAGAAATACATTGAAATCTTTGCTGGAAGTGCTGTTCGCGGTGTAACTTGAAGAGGGTGAGGGCAGCTTTTGAGAGTGGGATATCTCTCCTTTTCAACAAAACATTGGTTATACTGGGCAAAACCTAAGATGCCACAGCTCATGTTTATACCAAGGCTTTAGAAGGCTGGCAGAAAGAGTAATAAAAAAGCATACCTGAGAAGTCAGGAGTGCTAGTACTTAGTTGAACACAGAGCCAGTAAGAGATGCTTTTTTTGTACCATCTATGTGTCAAATAGTAATCTGACATATTTTAATGTTCTGGCAGACATTGATGGCTTGGGCAGCAGTGCAATTGGTGGCCAGTTGATGGCATCTGCTTCAGCTCAATCTCCTCTTTCCCAGAACCGGAAGACAGATGATTCTGTTGTTGCAGGTACTAAGACTGTATAATAAGTACAAGTGTGTCTACCGGCAGTGGGTTGTTATGTACCAAAAGCATGTTCAGATAAATTGTGTAGAGTAACAGTTTAAAAAGAAAGTATGTCAGTACATTGTACTTGTGAATTGGTAGTTCAGCATGCAGAGGACAAATGGGACTTCACTTTTTACCACTGATGGTAAAGCTGCTGTTGTGTCATTTTCTAGTAGTAATAGTAGTAATGGTTTTTCCACTCTAGGAATTGCTTTTGCCCGATACCTTTTAATTGGCTGTTGGAAGAACTTGATTGACACTTTGTCCACCCCTCTGACCGGCCGCATGGCAGGCAGCTCCAAGGGGCTGGCCTTCATATTGGGAGCAGAAGGAGCCAAAGAGCAGAACCAGAAGGAGAAGGACTCCATCTGCGTGAGCCTGGATGGACTAAGGAGGGCAGCCCGGCTGAGCTGTGCTCTAGGTACTGCTGCATAGGGGATGGCATGGCAGACTCATAAATTAGGATGGTAACTTTCCTTGAAGGAATTCGGGACAAAGAAGTGCAGCATCCTGCTCCAGTTTTGCATAGGAATGTGGATTATGGGAATATGCATAGAGTGCCCTACTGCATAAGCATATCCAGCCAACTTTCCTTGACCTTACCTCTTGTTGGGGTTGTATGGGATTGGGGAGGAGGAGTTGGTCATACAGTAATTGTGTTGTTGCCTTACAGGAGTTGCTGCTAATTGTGCATCTGCTCTTGCCCAAATGTCTGCGGCCTCCTGTGTCCAAGAAGAGAAAGAGGAAAAAGAAATCCAAGAACCCAGTGATGCTATAGCTCAAGGTAACTACATTATTAAATTACCTACCTTGTCTTCCATTGCCTGCAAAGCTCAACTGGAAAGTACTTTGCTGCACATAGTGGCATTTCCCTCTTGTTCTGCTTCTGTGCACTACTCACTTGTTGGCACATGGGATGCGTGTCTTCAGTACATGTCCCGCTGTCCTAGGCTCTTGACATTATGTCCTACTAATTATATTCTATATGGAACTGAAATCAGTGGAATAATGCATAAGCTTATGGCATTTTTTAGTGTGTGCTCTTTAAACCTTGTGATACTAGTACAACCAGAGGGCGTCAGAGAAACAGCTTATTTGGGGATTTTTGTGTGTTGAGTGGTAATGTAAGCTGAGTTTGCATCCCTCTCCCTGTCTTGGTTTATATATCCTTGATTATCTTTTCTGATAATCTGACTTTTCTGTCATCATCAGATATTTAAAACTTTCTGAATCATGTTAAATTAAAATGGAATAAAAAATGATGTCATTTTAACGTATAAAAAGTTTTACATCTCTATACCACCATTTCAAATTCAGTGTAAGCCAAAGTCAATTGTTGTCTCCAGTGACTGTTTGGAGAAGTACATAAAATTTCTCTGGTTATGTCTGATTTCTAATGGCAAGAAACCCGTAAAAAAACACAGTGTTGCACAAATGACCCTGCTTGGTACTTAAACTTGGTGTCTTGGTAGAGAAAACAAAACTGAAAAAGCCTGAGCTTAAGGAAGCTTTTGACTGCTCTTCTGGACATGACTGAAGGGAGTTGACCAGACCATGCTGAAGCAAAGAGGAGGCAGCAGCAGTGGCCAGCGGCCAACAGATCTGTTCTGTGAAAGCTTGCAAAGCTTCAAAACTTGTTTCCATTCCAATGCAGCATAAAAACAAAGCTTTTCGGGGATTCTTGGAAAAAATAAATAGATCCAGATGGTTGTAGTTCAGATCAAGATTAGTTTTGCTTTGACAAGAGCTCTTTGGTGAAACTTTTTGTGTGGAAATACATGTGCAATCCACAAATGCTTTTTTTTTTTTTTTTCCATAGCAAAGGAGATTTTGGTAAAAATAAATAAATATCCAGTCAGCCATCTCTGAAGAGAAATATCACTGGCAATCTGCAACTGTTCTGTAGGCAACAGGATGTGAATTTGGGGGTGGAGGGTGTCAATCTAGCATTGATTTTTTTCATGTATATAGGATCAGTCAAAAAGGATTTTAGTTTTAAAGCTGCCTTAGGTTTATTAGGAAGAAATTGGTTTCTCTGATTTTTTGGGGTTTTTTTGTCTAGAATTCATGTTCTTTTATAGATTTCAGACTGTAATCCTTTGCCCATCACCGTGTATACAAAACAGTGTTTGTTTAAAAGCTGGAGAACTTAATTTTATTTTATTCTTTTTTCATGCTGCAGTGAAACAGAAAGTGGAGCAGAAACTGGAGCAGATGGGGAAAGTGCAGGGAGTCTGCCTGCACACTGCTCATGTTTTGTGTATGGATGCAGTCCTCAATGTGGGTTTGGAGATGGGAAGCCATAATCAGGACTGTTGGCCTCATGTGTTCAGGTACTCACCAGCTTTCCCAAAATAGCCAGAATTCATACCATGTTGCCTGAAAGTAACGGACTGAGAAAAAGGGCTTTGCAGACTCTGTGAATGTTCTGTATAGTGTCAGAGTGAATTAACTGCCAGTATCTCTAAAACAAAAGATGGTGCTGTTTTCTACCACTGCTCAGGGACAAAATCAATGCTTAGAAGCTTCAAAGTTACCAGAAGACTGTAGCAGACCCAGGAACCTAAATGGGCTTTTCAGACACCTCCACCAAACTATTTGCTGTCTAGGCACATGAGGGGCCAAAGGATGTAAGAAGAGATGTTATCTATGAGTAACCTGAGAGTTAGAAATTGTCTGTTTATGGCTTGAGGAAAATGTTGTGCGATTAGTGCAGTGAGGAGTGGTTGTTTCAAGGTGTTTGTTAATTTTTTGCTTCCCCTGTGTGTTCTCAGGGTGTGTGAGTACATCAGCACGCTGGAGCACACCCACTTCAGTGATGGTGCTGCCCAGCCCTCCCTTACCATCACCCAGTCACAGCAAGCACCTGGAGGGCTGCACCCAGACTCTGAGCCCGGGGAGGCTCCTCAGGCACTGACCCCCGAGCAGGAGACCACGCTCAGCAGCCATCCGGTCATTCAGCCAGTTTCTATCCAGGATCTCATCAAGGACAGCAGTAAGGGCAGAGCTTTTGACTTCCGTGGAGGCAGTCTGCTGTGTGGGACCAGTGCTGCCAAGGCTGTTCTCACACTCTCCACACAGGCTGACAGGTAAAAGCACTGCTGTCAGGAACCAGAATCCTTGTTCCCAAAACAGTACCAAAATGGCCCTTTTTGTGCTGCAGTGGGTCTAATCGTTGTTTGTTGCAGCCACTTGCTTCAGTTGAATTTCACAGGAGAGCTGCATGTTTGTCACAACCAGCAGCTTCTAAAAGACCTGGCTTTTTTCATCTCTGCAGTACCTGCAAGTACTGAGCTGAGTATGTCTGTGCACAACAGTAAATATGCCAAGCAAATCAAATGCATCCTGAGAGTGGTGGATTTATTCCTTGCATGTAAATTGACAGGTTGTATTCAGTAAAGCAGACAAAATAAATGTGTGTCTTGTCTTGACCAGAAGGGACTGATTGATAAGAGCAGTGTCAGTCAGAAAGCAGCTGCTTCTGTCAGGGCTGCATGGACAGTTTGTCAGGCTTCCCCAGTGCGTCCAGAGGAGGAAGGGAACCAAGTATGGTCACACAATGGCTATGTTAAATGTCCTTTTCCATGGTCTGCCAGCTGATACTATTTCTGCTATTTTTTCAAGCAGCCCAGGCTACAGCTGAAAATTTCTTGGGTTTGCATGCTTGCAATTACCTTTTTATTCAGCTAACACTTTTCATCTTGATCTCTGCCCATAGGAAGGTGTCATGTGTAAATTCAGAGCCAAAAGTCATGCATAAACTGCTTGTAGAAATTTGACTCTGGGCATAAAAATACCTTTTAGTTAGGAAGCTTATAATACAACTTGGTTCTGAGGATTAGAGAATAACAATACTTTTAATAAAGAATAATTTAAGAATAATTTAAATGATGCTGGTTTCATTTCTACCCTTTTACTTAAGTGCAAATGCTTATTAGGACTCAATCTCTTGTTTCTTAGGACTATAGAAAGTTTTGCCTGAAAAGCAACACAGACAATCATATTTTTGTCAATTTCTGGCTGCACCGTGTAAAATTTCACTGTAATCTCTGTGGAGCCCTCTCCAGTGTAACCACACTTACTGTTATATGTGTAGAGATTTTAACTGTTAAATCCTAAGAGCCCGTTGCAGCTGAAAATAACTACTCTTACTTGTGTTTCTCATTGTTTAACCAAAACATAGCCCCATACTAGCCACTGTTAAGAAAATTAACTCCACCCCAGCCAAAACCAGCGCAATATTCCAAAATAGCAATTCAGGTACAGTAACCTTAGGTTTAAGACTTGAATTAATTTATTTTTCAAGTTAGGGTTGGTAACTTCAGATGGATCAAACTGGTGTAGCTCTAAAGTCAGTGAAGCTATGATCATCTGTGTTGTGAGGAATGGGCATGTTTTGACTGGTTTTTTAATTACTGGTTCATGAATGGCTTATAGCATTAAGATAACTGGAAAAAGTGACTTTTTGTTTCAGCGCCATAGTTGAATCTTGAAAGGGTTCTGATTGATCCCATAGCAACCTACTTTCCACCCTCCAATTAATAAAGCTTCTGGATCAAAGTCTTGCTGCAGCACTGTATAAATGAAAAAGCTCTCAATAACCTAATGTGTCACCAAAAGCAACATACAGAAGCCACAAGCAGATAAGAGTTGTCCTCTTACATACACATTTAAGTCTGCATCTCATTAATTTTTCAGTTAGATTCTGTTCTTTATCTACAGGCTCTTTGAAGACGCTGCTGACAAGTTAAACTTGACGGCACTGGCAGGCTTCCTTTACCAGCTCAAGAAGGCTTCTCAGGCCCAGCTTTTCCATTCAGTCACAGATACAGTTGATTACTCACTAGCAATGCCAGGTAAATCACCTGAAGATCCTGTACAGAATGTTTTATATACAATTGTACTGTTTGCAGGACTTACCTTGTATTCTTACAATTTTTTTCAATTGAAATTTCAAGGTACAAATAAAACACAGTATGTAGTCTAATAAGATCTTCCTTATTAGAATTGTAGGACTAATTCAAAACCTTTAGAAAAGATTGAGCACTTTTTTTGGACAGGGACCACATCCACACCTGCTTTGCAACACATCACAGGACATTTATTTGGTTCTTGGACTTTGGGGGTGTTAATTGCCCCCCAATATATAATCACAGCTCTATTTTTGAACCCAGTTCAGTATGGAAACTTGGGTCAATCTAGACTTAAGACAGTGGATTTAGGTTAGACATTTGACAGTAGGATAATCTCAAAAGTGTTCAGAAAACGGGCAATAGAGAACAAAGCCCACAAATGAAGAATGTTAAAGCAGTGGGATTTGTCCTGCTTGATTTTCCCCAACAGAGTAGAGCATGTACCCCACAGTACAAAGCCTGTAAATTGTTGTTTCCATCACTATCTCAAATGAAGCAGAAGAACTGGACACAAAGGAAGATACTTCACTTAAATTTATACTATGCCTGTAGAAGCTACATTAGTTATACAGGTGTTGTTCTGTCCTGTGGCAGACACAGTTTTTATCTTATGTTTCCAATTTAATTGGTTTCCTATCTCCCTGAAGTGCTACTTGTCATTTTCTCAATATGACACTTCAAGTTTTTGGGTTTTTTGCTCTTGCTTGTCTCCAGACCTCATCATTCATAACTCTAATTTTAATAAATATATTTCCTCTTATCATATATGTAGTGTTCAATCAACAGTAGTTGTAAACTGAAATTAAAGTTAGGATAGTGGAATTAAGTGCTATTTTTTATTTTAAAAGTGGTATGTCCCCTGATTACATCTTTTGGTAGAGATAGAAGCACCACTGTGTTTGAAATGAGAGTATGAAGTGTCTTTCAAAATGTTGTAAGAGCAATGGAAGATGAATCCCTTTCAGTAAGAAATAACAAGTGCTAGTGACTGGGGAACAGAAAAGCATTTTCTCACATTCTGTTCTTTGTATCATTTGCTTAATAAGAAGTACAAAATTAAATACCCAAGCTAAATAATTTGCAGTTTATAATCTTTCCTGTAGATGTCACCAAAAGCTTTTGTAACTACCATTTTGGGTCTTAATAACTTTTTTACACTACTTTTCCAAGCTTTGTCTCTAATGTTGGCAAAAAAAGTGATCACTTAAGGTATGTTTGGTAAGTTTTTCTTTGAACTTGGGTCCATCTCCTGTTCTTTTACCTACACAGGCGTAGGGTGTGCTTTACATCAGTTTTGGGGTTTTTTTTTTCTTTTTGTCACCCCACTGAAGCTCCTCACCAACTTAATATTGATAAGTAATTTCTAATTCCAGTTCAGACATTTAGGAGTAGAGGAGAAGCTAAGCTAAGCTGATGCTTGGCTTCCATTTAATCTTCTCCTTTCTTGTAGGTGAAGTAAAATCTACACAGGACAGGAGAAGTGCACTTCACTTATTCCGACTTGGTGATGCCATGCTCAGAATCGTAAGGAGTAAATCCCGCCCACTGCTCCACCTCATGCGCTGCTGGAGCCTGGTGGCACCTCACCTTGTAGAGGTAGGAATGGGGGACAAAAATGGGAATGTGTGCACAAAACAGCAAAGCTAAAAAAGGTGGAGAAAGCTTGATAGCTCTTATATATATATATATATATATATATAACAACCTTCAACATTGTCAAGTCTGCTCTCTCTTGTATAGACTGTGTCGTATATTGTGATACTGCCACCAAGGAGTGTGCTTGCAAGTGATTGAAATGGGCAGGCCCAGGGACAGGGTGTTGGGCTTTTGTTATGTGATGCAAATTGTGTCTGGTGAAAAACCTGAAACCACCCCAAGGGGCTCTAAGTGTCTCCTCCATCTACCTGTATTCCCGGTCAAGGTCTGCATCCTTGCAATTCTTCCCATAAAAGGATGCAAGTTTTCTTTTCCCGCGTAAAGCCAGCTCAGCTGCTCCCTTTTGAAGGGAAGAACGGTCACACAGTCGAAACAAAACATTTCCCACAAGTTCTGTTCTGTGGGTTTTAGTATTTTATTTATTTATTTTTAGCTCTATGCTTTTTTAATTGTCAGCAAACTTTCATACATCTGTGGCTCTCCAGGCAGCTCAGAGTCTCAGTCATCTGTTTCCATGGCAGTACTCTCCCGTTTTCACCGCAGTGGGGTCCCTAGTCACATCAGTGGGGAAGCTGTTTGGAGGGTTCAATAACATGTAGTGCTTACCTCTCTTGAAAGTGTCTGACTAAAAGCAAATTTTTTGTTTGGGCACACTCTAATACTTCTCCTTTCTCTGCAGGCTGCCTGTCACAAGGAGAGACATGTGTCTCAGAAGGCTGTCTCCTTCATCCACGACATCCTCACCGAAGTGCTGGTGGACTGGAATGAGCCTTCTCACTTTCACTTCAACGAGGCGCTTTTCCGCCCCTTTGAGCGCATCATGCAGCTGGAGCTGTGTGATGAGGATGTCCAAGACCAGGCAAGTTAGCTCTGATCAACATGTCTGTATCTGGCCTTCATGCCTGTAAGAATGGCTTCCAGAGTGCACTTGGCCCCCATGAGAGTGTTTCCCAAATTCCCTTTGAATGCTGCTCCTTGATCATCTTCAAGGAATTGGGAGTGCTCTGCCTACCTAATCAGCATTGTGGCAGAGCACAGAGACAGTAGACCTTTAGGCTTTAAAGCAATTAAATAAAGATTTTCTATTATCTAAAAATTTTTAAATAATGAATTAGTCTAGACTGTCATAGTGAGATCTGGAAATATGTTTAAAGCCATCCTCATTCATTCTGAAGATCCATGTGTATATCAGTTTGGGTTTTTGGTTTTTTTTTTCTTTTAACCCCTCCTACACTGCCTGCAGGTGATCACCTCTATAGGAGAGTTGGTAGAAATGTGTTCTACCCAGATCCAGTCGGGATGGAGACCCCTGTTCAGTGCCCTGGAAACGGTGCACAGCAGCAGCAAGTCAGAGGTTAAAGAGTACCTTGTAGGAGAATACTCTATGGGTAAGGACTTACTGTGCTGTTTCATATGTGCTTTTGATTCCCTGGGGGACACAGTAACTAACTTAATATATTTTAATACCCAAACTGAACAGTAGCACTACAACACTCCACAGCTGTACCGAAGTGTCTGAAGTATTAGTTGGGGTAGGAGGGAAAGCAGACATATTGTTCTGACCTTTTATCCTCTACATTCTAACAAATGAGTAGAATGAGAAAGAAATGCTTCAAATCTACTTGAATAATTCTGAGCAAGACAGTAAGGCAAGGGTACTGAGCTTGGCTGAGTATTTGTCACTGTCCTGCTGGAGAAAGGACTGTATACAACCAGCATGTCTCTTGTGGACTGTCTTCCTTGCTGTATGAAACCTATTGCTCTTATTCATCAGGGTAACTTAGTGTGATAATCTAGGCAAGTGCTTGTCCAGGCATGTGATCACAAGGCTTTCAGATTCCTGGTGCTATTACAGACCACATTTCTATAAGAATGTGCATCCCTCCCAGAGATGTTTGCTTGTATGGAAATGTGTTATTATTTTTTTCTATTCTTTTGCCCCATTAGAAAGTATTTTTGAATGTGACAAGTCATGTGTAAGGGATGTGTTTTTCCTCCTAAATTTTGTGATTGAGATCTGTTATGGCTGATGGCTGATTGTGGGTGTACACAGCTTTTGAAGACTGATAATCTACTTAGGAAAAGCAAGGCTATTTTGTTACTGTATAGTGTGAATAGTTTTCTGCATGATTAATGTCATCTTGGCAGTTATCAAAAACTAAACCAGAAACTAAACAGAAACCTCCACCAAACAGAAGTATTAGTTCCTGAGTTCAAGAGCTCAAACCTGCTCTTACCATTTGAACAGACATAAGTTGGTATTTGTCATAGACTGGGCAAAGGAGGGAATCTCTATCACTCCCTATGAAAGGCTACATGAGTTGCCTCAGCAGCAAGAGCAGGTTTTACTTTTAAGATAATTTCTGTCTCTGCCCAGAAAAGAAAAGATTCTACAGATTCAGTTAAATTGGTGAAAAACAGTTGGAAAATGATTTTTAAAGGGGGGTGAGGTAGAGTTCTCATCTTGTTATTTCCACAGGGAAACGCCAGGCTCCAGTGTTTGATGTCTTTGAAGCATTTCTAAACACAGACAACATCCAGGTCTTTGCCAATGCTGCCACCAGTTATATTATGTGCCTTATGAAGTTTGTCAAAGGATTGGGTAAATATTTTCCATTCCTATTAAGTCATGATATGTCAAGCTTGATCCTGCAGAAGAGGAAAATTCAGTTATGTAAGACATAGCATGGTAGCATAGAGAGGGGCGGTGAAGAACTTGAGTCCAGAATGCTTCAAAAGAATAAAACAGAATCAAGACCAAGGGATTATTTCCATAACATTTTTAATACTATCAGTTCAAGATTTTATAGCAGCAAAAATGCATCTCCCTATTAACTGTCTGCTTCTTAATTTGATCTTTGTTTACATCCAGACTTGCTTATATTCGTGTAAACAATAAAACAAAAAAACCTCCAAACCTAGCATTTTGCAGAAATGGCCTGGCATTGTGCAGAGGCAGCATGGATTGTTTGCAACAGAGCAGGGCATGTTTTACACTGCAGGCAGCAGAGACCAGGCATAGCGTGTCAGGCTGACCCTGCAGTGTAATTGTCATGCTTCACCAGCCTGCAGAACAAAGGCAAATGCTGCTGGGTCATTCTGCTCCCATGCTGGTGATCCATGGCTTGCCTTGATCATTAGAATTTGATACTTTTTATTGAACTCTGACAATGTTGGGGTTTTTTTGTGTATGTAAATTACAGAACTTCTAAGTAGTGATAAAATGGGGCCTTTTCTTTCTATATGAATATTAATTCACAGAGGTTTCTAGTTCTGTAAGCAACTCCTTTTGATTTAAATGAAGCACCTAGCTGCAGCAGATCTACTCTTTAATGTTACTCTTTGTCTCACTGAGCTATTTCACCATTGATTTCAACAGGGGCAGAATTCAGTTTGTGATGTAATTGTAATTGTAGTTATTACTACAAAAGAGATATAAACTTGCATGTCCAGTACCAGTAGAGGGAACTCATGTTTCTTATGGAGAGCTTAAAAGCCCTTTTAAGCTTTTAGGTTTCTTACTTTCATGAGATGACATAATTTTGACCCCGTTGTGGTCACATATCAAAAAGCAAGGTCTTTTTTTGTATTAAAGGTAATAGAACTATGGGATGCATCAGCAAATACAAAGCCATACTATGTGCATTTTGTGGTAAAACTAAAGGATTCAAACTTCACTGGCTGACTTGGCTGATCTCAGTAGTAGACAAAACTTTAAAATACATTATGGAGGAAATAGCTAAGAGCATAGAAAAAGCAAATAAATATCGTGAAAGGAGAACAAAGTAGGATCTCATAAAAGGATTTAATATTCATATTGTGCTTTTTATGAGAGGAATAGCTTTTAAGGCAAGAAAATGTTAATGTCTATAGGCATTTAGTGAAGCTTCAGATTTAGCACTGAATGGGAAGTATTTGGCTAAACTGGAAAAATGGTTGTGAGCCAAGTATTCTAAGGTGGGCAGAACATTGGCTGAGAGGGGAGCCAGACAGACCGGCAGATGGGGAAAATGGTGGATAGGAGTTATCCAGAGAGGAGCTCTGTAGCAGAATGCCTTGGAATTGCTCTGCTTATTGAATTCAGTTAGTGAAACTGGTCTGGAAGGAGCAGTCTGCTGATTTAAGTTGGGAATACCAGCCATAGTGAGGCACTAGAGCCTGAGGATACGTATCATAAGCTGGAACTGTGAGACCTTGACACCTGCATTAGACAGCAGAAGGAAGTGTAGTAGTACAAAATAGAAAATGATATCTTTAAGCAGTAAATAAACTAATAGGAAAGAACTTGTGGTAGAAGAATTTTCCGGGTCACTGGGGTGGAAATGAATAGAAAAAAATTAGTATAGTAATTGAGCAAAGGATGAATATGAGCAAGTAATTCCTACACCCACGGAAGAAAATGGAGTCAGTGTGACAGATAATATAATTGTATGATTATTAGAACTCTCGAAGGCTCTACTAAAGAGGTGTTAAATAGGCATATGCTTACTAAAATGTTTATTCATATAAAAATTCATGTACAAACTGTGACCAGTATTACTGTATTGTTTCAGTGGGGGTCGCCTGGTTGTCATCTAAGAAGATCAAACAAAGGATGTTTCCTGGATTCTGTTTGGACATTAGGGCATAACTGAATGAGAAAAAGCTAATACTCTGTTTGTTTCTTTTCTTCTGTCCTTCCCAATGCTGCCTTTCCTGTCCCCAGGGGAAGTAGATTGTAAGGAGATGGGTGACTGTGTGCCAGGATCAGGATCTGCATCTACAGACTTGTGCCTTCCTGCTCTTGATTACCTCAGGAGATGTTCTCAGGTATGATGAACAACCTTATACAGGCACAAACCTGGCCTAGGAAACAATTCTAACCTGCAGGCTTTGCGTCAGTCATTGGATGATTTGCATGAACCCAACAGAGTCTGTGGTGACCCTGATGGTAATACCCTACACTGCCAAATGGACAGTGGTGATCTGAGGGAATGTCATGCCTTCTAGGCCAGTTAGCAGTGGGAAAACCGAGGAGATAAAAACACTCAGACCCAGGGAGCATATGAGAGAATGTGAATGCTCAAAACCTAGTAGTAACATTACTCAAAGCTAATGTCATTCTTATTTAAACAGTTACCATAAACGGTGTTGGGAATGAAATACAAAAAAAAAAAACTAAAACAAGAAGTTGTGAATTCTCATATTTTAAGAAAAACAGGTCACACCCTCTGAAATGCAGAAGCAACTTATTTGCACCATGCAAACATATGTGAAGTTCAGGACAAATCTCTAATAATTAGAATGCTGGCATGTTTCCTGTAATCTCCTTGCTCACAGCATATATTATTATCCAGGGTTATCTGGACAATTTTTGTCTGATTTTATAATGTTGTTTGTATTTTTGTAGCACCTGCGGGTCTTTTTGTTGGACTCAGGCCATGTTTTTTCTGGGTACAATACAAATGCACAACAAAAGATACTATCATTGCTGAAAGGACTTAATATCTAAATTCAGAGATAATGGGTGGATTCAGTGTGCAGACTGAGAAAGGAAGGGAAGAATAAGGCAACTCAGAATAATAGCAGACATACCAAACTCAGCTTGCTATCTTGTTCATCTAAAAAAATTAGTAAATATCTATGTGTATATCTAATATATGTTCTGTCTATAAACTATTTGCACCACATTGCTATTCCTCATCCTTACAAACCCTGGTTCACAGTGAGGGGGAAATATTTTCTCCTCTTTAAAAGAAGCAACCATTTATATCTTGTACTTTTTAACTTGCCAGTAAAAGAAGAACAGGAATGACTAAAAAAAAATCCTGTCTGTATATTGCAAGTACATTATTTACTTGGAAAGACCTGATAAAATGCTGGTAGCATCTCTGCAATAGCACAATTCTGCGTTTTGTATCTGTTGTGTAATGGACAACCCAGGCAATGAAGCTCTGAAGTAAACCTTTACAAACCCTTTTACCAGTATTTATGTAGTCCTTCAGAGCTTCAAAATATTCTGTGTATAGCTAACAGAGCTTCATTAGGTCATAGATGAAATCAGTGAGTTGTAACATTTGCCCTTCATAAATAAGAAGAGAGTACACTCCCACCTCAGAAATGTGTTATTTAAATTGCTACTCTCCCTCTCTTTACCCACAACCCTTTACTTGTCAGTGAACTGAAGACTTCTGGCCTCTAATTGTGTTTGCATGCTTTTTTTTTTTTTTTTTTTTTTTTATGTACCTGTATTGTATGTGATCGCTTTTACAAACTTTCCCATGGATATTTATACTCTCTTTTTTTCTCTCTCTCTCCTCTTCTCCACCCTCCCAAGTTGTTAGCCAAAATCTATAAAATGCCCTTGAAACCCATCTTCCTCAGTGGCCGGCTGGTTAACTTGCCCCGGAGAGCACAGGAACAGTCAGCCAGCAGTGAGGATGGGATTGAGTGCATCCTTTCTGACTTTGATGATGACACTGGTAAGTGCATTGAAAGCAGTAAATGCAGAACTAATCAATTGCTTCTTCTATGTGTTGCTGCATATTTTGCCAACGGCTGAAAGCAAAAAGGAGGGAAAACTTCATAGTTTATTGTCTCCTTGTTGTCTACACACACCCACGTGCACACACAGAAGTTGGAAGTTCAGGTCCTGTCACCTTCTTTATGTAAAAGGTACAGTTCATATATAAGAAAAATACAACTCCTCTCTTAGGGCAAGATAACAATATTTTGATTACCAATTAATTTGATTATTCTGATACTCATAATACAACCATTGTGCATTTCTGAGAGCTAACACAAAAATACTTTCTAGACCACAGCTCAAGTAAAGGAGTGAAAACCTTTTAAAGTTGGTATTGGCAGGCCTGCCTTTAACAGAAAAAAATACCAGTATTGAGTTACTGTCTGGAAAGATGAAGAATAATTGTTTAAGTGTTTCCAAACTTATGTTCTGTGGTCTGTTGAAATAAACAGTGAATTTCTGAAGTCCATAAAAAGCACTATGACCTTCAGAAAAAACAAGCAGCATTTGCCTCCTGATTATTTGTGTGGTTTATATGGGTTGTGGATTAATCAGATGTTGGATGAACTAGATGTGTGCAGAGCCAAGCAATAGAGGAATGCAGCCTTACGGCTTCTGGGCTCAGGAGACCTTCACAGCAGTACAGTCACTTTGGAATATGTGAACTACTGACCTGTTCCACCAGGCTGCCTCAGTGAGGAGTCAGCTGCAACCTGGCAGAAAGCAGGCTGACTCCAATGCATTTCATTCATATGCCTCACCAGACTGGCCCTTGGTACCTACTTTTATCTAGACTCTTCCACCATATGGATTGTCCTGTTCCACTGCTACTCTGGATAAAGGAGAGAAAAGCTGTTCTCTGAAACCAGAAAGTCACAAGTCCTAGTTTTTCACAAAACAACCTTTTACTTTCTTCTTTCTGTGCTGGGTTTGGTTTGGTTTTTCCCTATCAGAGTATTTTAGGATATTCACCTGGGATGCAGGAGACCCAAGTCATTGAAGCCTCTGCTTTGAATCAGACTTGGAACTTGACCTAGGGTCTTCCCACCTCAGTTGCCTGCTGTTCTGAAGTGACTCTGCCTGTCAATGTCTTGCTGTAAATAGAAATATCACCCTGCAGCAAATAAACCTTCTTCTGGTTCTTGTTAGAGCTAAGCACTGATACTGTCACCTAATTTGTTATTTACATGGCAGTGGTGTTAGAACATTGCTAGTTGAACTGACTTCACAAAGACACGAGGCAGTCTTCACCTGGCACTCTGGTGCTCAAAGTCAGTACCAGGATGAGGCAAAGTGTTTTAGCCTGCTTTGCCATATCTGCAGTGTATTTTCATGGTGTCTTTGATTTTATGCTGGACTCTTCAAGAGGCTGCTTTAGAGATACTCAGTTCTCCCAGTTTAGAAAACGCCTGTATTTCATTCTGAGTCATTCGTGCTGTTTCCTTATCCAGAAGTATCATTAAAGTCTAACTGCCTGAAAACAATGTCACCATACATACTGCCCTTTGAAAGTGGTGTGACTAAATAAATGATCAACCTAGTTACAAAGTAATGATTTCACTGTTTTTTCCTTGTTTCTCAGGAAGATTCTTGCAGTCAGCAAGCTCCATGAATCTTAAACTAAGTTCCCTCTTGTATTGCTTTCAGAACATAAGTAGCCAGCAAACATCATTCAGATACAGACTACGTCAGCATAGCTAGCACTGGCAGAGAACATGGACTTACTAGTGAACCAAAGTAAAATCCATTTTAAGCCTAATGAACCCATAGCCTTCTAAGGCAACTTAAGAGTGTAATGTGCAAGATCCTTCTAGCTGTTCATGATATCATGGCAGACTAGCAAGTACTTAAGGGATCTGTGAAAAATTAAAGGTCAGCAATTCCTAACCATCTTCAAAATTGTATTGAAAATTAGTTGTATCCCATAATCTTTTAGGGGTTATCTGTTTGCCAGTATAGATGAGAGCTCACCTGTATCCTGTCTGCTGTTCTGGCAGTTATCCAGCTCTGTGACCTCTTTAGATGTTAAAGATGACATGTGAGGCAGCCTGATGATACCTCGTGAGACATTTTTACTGGTCAGTTTTGAGTACCAAATAGAGCCAGTTAAATTATGGCTAGTCTCCTCAGGAGCCTTACTTAAAAGCATAACCTAAAGGAGCTATTCTGGGCAGCATTTGAGATGAGGTTTTACTCATATTTTTTGTGGGATGTTTTACACAAGGTTAAAGAGACTGGACTAGTAGGAATAGTGAAATATGACAAGAACAAGGTGTACATGGATAAGGAAGGACGGCACAAAACACAAACCTGATAAAAAGGGGGGGGAAATGAAACCATAATTTCAAAAATGGCTGTTGCCCACAACAATTACACAGCAACAGTAAACACACAAGAACCATGATCTTTAAGTTACTTAGTTAATTAATTTCCATCACTTTTTGAGGGCAAGTTTCACCTGTGGTCAATGCAGTATCTTACCCAAGGTTTTTAATATTTCTTTCTTTACTTGTAGGCCTTATCAATGTCTGGATTATTCTGCTGGAAGAATTAACAACTGCTATATCCAACTGTCCCCGTCAGCACCAGCCTCCTACTTTGGATCTGCTCTTTGAGTTGCTGAGGGACATTGCCAAGACACCTGGTAATGAAAGGGCTTGATAAAATGTGAGCTAGTGGAGTCCTAACTAAACCTTTTAGATTCCAAAACTAGTTCTATAAAGTATGTTACTTGTGTTAAAGCTACACAGAGACATTCTCTTCTAGAAAGAGAAATCTCAGAGTTGGTAAGTTGTTCCAGTTAGGGCATCATTCTGTTGACAAAAGGCATCTTATAAGAGTATATGAACATATGCTTAAATTTGTTACACAGTAAAGAGGTGTGGTACTCTATCAATGTCCTAGCCACAGAAAATGTTTGCTTTGTGTCTAGGAAATGGAAAGAGAAAATCACATGATCCTGCAGATATGTTGGGAAAGACTGCAGGTAAACTGTTGGATAAATGTACCTCATAACTACATCCAAAATACTTTACCACTCTCAGCCACAAAAAAGTTTCAGAACCTCTTTCCTTCAACATTACCCCAGGCTTCAGCTTGGAACAAGCTAGCAAGTTTACTGAGCATGTAGGCTTTGTAAGCAAATATATACAACCATTATTGTGTTTATTTTAAGGACCAGGATTTGGCATTTATGCAGTTGTACATCTTCTTCTTCCCACGATGTCTCTTTGGCTCCATCGCAGCCATGGTGACCATTCTTACTGGGACGTGGCATCTTCTAATTTCAAGCATGCCATTGGCCTTTCCAGTGAACTTGTAGTGGAGCACATTCAGAATTTCATACACTCAGGTATGTCGTTGTAGTGTCACATCTACTGTAATCAGTGACATGTTACTGAACAGTTACTTGGGGAGGTGGTTTCATTGCTTTTTTGGTTGCTCAAGCATAAAATAAGAGGAGAGTTTAAAAATTCTAATTGGGATTTTTTTTTTCTTTATAGGGTTTAGAATTATGGGGAAAAAATTGTAAGGCACTTATGGAAGTTACTTAGACCAGCCTCCTTCTCAGAGCAGGGCTATCTTCAAAATTAAAAGATCACAGTCTTTAGTATACTTCCCAAAAGAAGATGTAAAGACTTTGATCATAAGGAACTAGAATATCAGAAGCAGGATCTAAGATACTTTTTCCTGTACCTCTTTGAGCCAGACATTTTATATTGTTAACTTAAAAAGGATTGTTCTTATTTCAGCTTGATGTGATGCATAAAAATAGCTGCATAAAAAGAATTTGGTTTTGCAAATTCTCTGAATAGCAGTAAGTGTATCAAGACTGTTTAATTATAATGAAAAGGCAATTATGTTAAAATCAGTCTGTGTCTTTTCCTTACAGATATTGGTTATGAAACTATGATCAATAACATGTTGAAAGATCTTTTCAAGTTGCTGGTAGCCTGTGTAGCAGAACCAACAGAAATTATATCCAGAGTTGGTTGCTCCTGTATCAGGTAATCCAATCTGTTCACTCTTAGCATGTTCAAAAAAGATGTCTATGTCTTTGTCTTTGAAGAACTTGTGGACTAAGTTGGTTAACATCTCAAAAGAATTCTACAATATGTCTTAGCTCTTATTATTGGAATAATGAATTTTAGACTTATTAATCTTTTCTTGCTGTTTTCAGTGTGCTTCAGAACCTGTGATTTTAGGCATTGCTATGTGTATGATTCTCAAAAAAAGCACTTGTATATTATTTATATATAGTTAGTCAATAATTGATCCTTAAGGAAAAGGGTCTTTCTTCTGGCATTCACAGGTCTTTAGAGGTAATTAGCACTTTTCACAGTCTTCAGGTTATTGCAGTCATAATCAAAATAAGCACTGCATTTATATAGTTACATAGTGTGTAGTTCTTGTGGCAAGATGACTCCTTAAAGAGGAAGAGCAAAGGAGAAAAAAAAGTCAAGACTATTGTGTACTTACAAAAATAGGTCAGGGCAACAACTGAGGAGATTGGGTAACATTAGCTAGCTACTGAGTAAGCCTTTTGTTCTGTTTTCATAGAATCATAGAATGGTTTGGGTTGGAAGGGACCTTCAAGACATAGTTTCAACTCCCCTGTCATGGGCAGAGATACCTTCCACTAGACCAAGTTGCTCAAATCGCCATCCAGCTTGGCCTTGAACACTGCCAAAGATTGGGATTTTCACCCTTCTCCCTTTATAAGTAAGAGTTGTCTAGTTCCTTCTTAAACATGGTAACATTTTCCTGTGTCCTTGCAGGTATGTGTTGGTGACAGCAGGGCCTGTTTTTACTGAAGAAATGTGGAGGCTTGCATGTTGTGCCTTGCAGGATGCATTCTCTGCCACTCTGGAGCCAGTAAAGGTAAAACTGCCATTTTGCTGTCAGTCAAAGTGTAATCACACAGTGGATACACTTAACTTTTGACAGGTCGTTAATTTATCAATTCACAATTAAACATGTTGGATCAACAATGGAGATTGAAGTCGGTTTTTCTGAACGTATGCAGATAACACTAGTAGCTTACAGTTCAGACTTATTTTAAATTGCCTTGCCAGTACAAAATCGGAAGAGTTCAATAGGCAAAAACTTCCCTTTTGATCCATTTCTTCCTCTGGATTGACAAAAACTAGGTAGAAGACAACATTGCTTTGTTGTAGTTGCATGCTCTGTACAGATTAGTTTTCAACTCACTGATTTGTAAACAAAAGATCTTGTGAAGTCTTGGCAGACCCGCATCCATAAGAAGCTGTACTGCCTTTACATTGGATCTGTTAATTGCTAGATGGCAGGTGACTAGCTGGTGGGAATGGCACAGGTCACTGAATCTTGTATTTCACACAAACAGGCTGGACATGGCTACAGTCACTTGTTTAACGCACAATGAAAGTCTGATGTTGTGTCTCTCTATAGAACCTGTTGGGCTATTTCCACAGTGGTTCTGAAAGCTTTAGTGGAGATGCCTGTGAAGTGAAGGTGGCAGCCCCCTCCCTCTCGCCAAGTGCTGAAGCTGAGTACTGGAGAATCAGAGCCATGGCCCAACAGGTACTGACAGATGTTTCAGGGAACCTTTTAAACTTGGAGCTTTTCTTTATGAAGGTGTATTTTTTCCACCATCTTCCTCACAAGGCCTACAGGCAAAGACTTTCTCATCACCCGGCTAACATCAATTGTCTAACAGTAGTATTCAGAAAATTTAACAAAAAAAAAAAAAAAAAAAAAAAAAAAAAAAAAACCACAACCCCACACAAAAACCCAAACAAAAAACTAAAACAGCAACAAAAAAATCACAAACAAAAAACCAAAAGAACAAAACAAAAAGTCAAAACAAAACAAACAAACAACAGAAAACCAACCAAACAAACCCCAAAAAAACCAACAAAACTCAAAACTGTCCCCCTGTAAATAGGAATTTGGAATGCAAGGTGAGCATACATCTCTGATAGAGAAAGGGAAATAGTATTATCACTGTGAATCCTCATCTAGAATGTCACATAGATTTCTGAATACTCTGTTAAAGAATGATAAATTCAAAGGACAAAAAATGCACTAGAATAGAGATGGTGATATGAAAATAGGAAAACAAGATTTGATTAACCTGTCAAAGCATTTTTCTCTATAAATACCTAGGTATGGATTGCAGAGAAGAAAAAGGGTTACTTGGAACTAGAGGATAACGCTGACATTTAACAAATTATTCACTAACTCCTAATCAGAATCAGCAGATCAAACTTGGAGAAAACCTTCTTAGGGTCGTTTTGACTACAGCAAAGGTTATTCATTCTGTGAAAGTGGTTGTATGAAACAAGTTCTTTGAAACACAGCAGTCTGAACTTAATGACCTGCAGGGTACCATAACAGTGTAAATACCATATGACAGTTTCAGCATGGGAAAGCAGCTAGATTAAAACAGCCAGCAGATGTTTGGTGTCAATTTCTGACTTGATAAATCATACTCTGATGCTGCTTGAAAATCTTAGATGCACAGACCAAGATTGGTGATCACAAATAATGTGGTAGTGGCACACATTGTTTGAATAGAAAACATGTTTTAAATTAAGTTTTAAAGATGCAGAACTCAAGAAAGCAGGGAATGTAACATTAATACTTTTCTTGTAGACACTATCAGTGATACTCCCTGAGGCCTCTTCAGTGAGGATTTGCCACAACTATGAAGCTACAAAACAAAGCTACAGCAACTGAGAGTTGTTTCCCTATTTCCCACTGTCCTGACTTTGGTTGGGATGGAGTTAATTTTCTTCCTAGTAGCTGGTACAGTGCTGTGGTTTGAATTCAGTATGAGAATAATGTTGATAACACACTGATGTTCTAGTTGTGCTTACACTAAGTCAAGGACCATTCAGTTTTCCATGCTCTGCCGGTGAGGAGGTGCACGAGAAGCTTGGTGGGGGGACCATGGCCAGGACAGCTGATGGAGACTGGACAGAGGAATATCCCATACCACAGAGCGTCATGCTTAATATATAAATGAGGGGAGATGTCCGGCAGGGGCTGCTCAGCACCAGGCTGGGCATTGATCATTGAGTGATGAGCAACTGTACTGTGCAAGTTTTATTTTTCTCTCTTTTTTTGTCGCCTCCCTTTTTGTGGTGGTTGGTATTATTATATTTTATTTAAATTATTAAACCACTCTTATATCAACCCATGGGGTTTACCTTTTTTCCCCTGATTCCCTTCCCCATCCTTGAGAGGGATGGGGTGTGGGGTGTGGTGAGTGAGTGCTGCTTTGGTATTTAGTTGCTGGCTGTGGTTAAACCACAACACACCCCCAAAGGATGGCATATGAGGTGTCTGTTATATCTTCATGGCTGAAAATAATCCTTCCAACAACCAGCCTTTCTAGGTGCAACTGATCTTTCACACTGCAGGGAATCCTATTCCCAGCCCTCCCCCGCCCTGCCCCGGACCCACTGCAAGTGCTAAACTGGTTGTTTTATGTAACTTCTTGTTTTTTAGGTCTTCATGCTGGAGACTCAGTGCTCCCCAAAAACCCCTAGCAACAAGGAAGGGTTTGAACATGCCCAGTCATGTGTGCTCATCATTGACCTGCCACCAGATAAGAAACCAAATGGGCATAACCAGAGAAGGTAAAATATCTTCCAAGGAAGACACTGTGTCAATAAAAGCAAGATGAAAATATTGCTGGACAGGAAGAGCTGTGAACTGAGCCTGGCAAACCATACGTCTCCATAGGGCTCATAAAAAAAAAATGAATACACTGATCAAATTAGGTTTTGTGACACTGTTGTGTTTTTAATGACACCTAGAAAATGCAATGTCTGTTTCACTAAGGGTCTTTTAAATTTGGTATTACTTGGTTAAGAAGGTAGAAGAAGTTAACGGGTAAACTTGGGCATTATAAACTGAGGAGACCACATCCAAAACTGCAAAGCTGTCAACATTGAGCTAGGGAATGTTGGTTTTGCTTGGCACATTATTTGTGTGGAAGTCTTTCTGTTGTGTTACCACCTGAGAAACTCATCTATTTGCACGACAGTCTGATCCTGTGAAAGAATATTTCTTTTTGCTTGCACTTGGTTGTTTAAACAACTGCTATACCATCATTTGGGCCAAGAATCAGAATTTGCATTCAGGGTTTGTGTTTGTATTGCAAGGTATGTAATGGCATGAAATTGTATTTTATGAGATACCAAACATGCTTTTATACCATGCAAATTTAAACTATTGCTTGCAGCAAGGAGCCAAAATGTGATGGTCCTTCTTTGGATGGACAGGAAGAAAGATCATGCAAGATGTCTCTATTCTTACACAGCTGTACAGTCTTCCCCCAAGACCAGGCACTCTGTTGCCTCACCATCAGAGAACATGGCCAAGCACAGAGACAAGGAAAGCTTGAGATCACAGGCTAAGCCCTTCCTTTATAGGGGAAAATATCTGCTTTGTCCAAAGGTTAGCAGGTCATTCTTCTTGCTACTATGAATGCAAAGCAAAAGTCTGGAATATTCTTCTCTCACAGCACATAAGACCATGCAGTCTAACAGGCTGTGTTTATAAAGGGTCTTGCTTGTCTTTAAACAAATAAATAAAGCTTGCAATTAAATACAAACTCTGAATGCTCTCACACTGCACTTTGTCCAAACAACTGCAAAAGTTGTATATGCCCATAGGCAAGTGTTCTCCCAGCAGTGCTCATTTTTTTCACCAAAACACAGCTCACAAGTTGACTGTGCCACTGTTTTCATATTATTTGCTACGGCAGTGCAGTAATATGGCAATCATGCATGATAGTAACTGTGGCCTTTCCAAAGTTTTACTTTAACCTTAGCAGGGTTTCTCTTTTCCCTTTTGGTTTTGTTTCCTTAATGCTGCATCGTTTCACAGGAAGCTGGGGTAAGGGAGCTTTTCTTCTTCCTAAAAAGTAATCATATATTTCAGTTTGAAACTTTGGGCAGAATAAGAAAATACTATCCTTAACCAGCTTTGGCATTGTGTTTTCACCTGTAGTTCTCTACCAGTTTCTTTTGGGATGGAGCAGTACTTTATACTGTCCTTGTAAATTGCTTTTTTGGCTATTACAAGGAAAGCAGATCTCCTTCATTCCTGACCCTGCTTTTTGGAACAGGATTAGTTGCTTGAAATCACTGCAAGCTCTCATTTAACTTTATACGTGCTCTTAAGAGGTTTTCTGAGTCAGAGCCTCTAATGATTTTTACAGCAGAAAACTACTTCCCCATAAAGAGCTCTACTGTATGTGCTAATCATCAACATTTTATCACTGTCAAATAATAAGACTACTAAATTTTACTGATGTATCAGCGCCAACAGCTGTGTCATGGTAGGCAAACTGACACAGGGAATTTAACCAAAGAAGAACAGTTTTGCCTGAACTTTCTTTTAAATGTTGCATTCTCAAAATTGGGGTTTGATAGGATTTCTCAAAAAAAAAAAAAAAAAAAATTTGGCTTTTTGTTTTGGCATTCCGAAAGTTTTGAAAGGTGTTTACTGAAAGTGGAATAATTTTTGCAACAAAAAAAATTAAAGGTCTACAACTGAATTTCTCGTGTGACATGAAGATTTGCTTTGACTTAGACCTAAAACTTCAGTATTGCAAGCAAAGTGAAAAATCTCTTCCTTAATTGATAGCTCTGCTAATTAAAACTTGACCCATCACATCAAACCAAGTATTATGTGCATCAGCTCCATTTGAAACATTGTCCTGTAATCTTACATAAAGACTTTTTAAAAAGGCCTTAAGATAGGTTTCACAGTTTATAATTTGAAATCCGTGAGATACCAAACAACAATCCTGTCTTTCTTCCAAGCCTTGCTTGCCTGTAAGCCTCTCAGTGTTATTTACTGATGAAAGACCTGAAAACTATGATCACAGGAATTTGCCATTCCTGTGTCCCCTGAGCAAATCAAAAATTAGTGAGGGCTGAAACAACTCCCAGCATTTATCTAACAGGAGCACAGCTAAGAATCACCCAGTATCATATGTGAGGAGCAGGGTTAAGAACAGATATTTCCATGCTAGAGTCTCAGTGTTCCAGTTGAAGTCTTAAGAGCAAACAGTGAAATGTGCCTTCAGCCAGACTTCAGCTTCTTTGCATGCTGCATTGCACTGCTGATGTTTCTGTACTTATTTCTTTATTGATTGGATACCTCTTCATGGTTTATTTTTAAGAAGTACTCCTGGGCATTAGTGAAAATGGAAACTGAGTAGTAAACTAGTTTTGGCCTCAATTTGTCATGACAAAGTAAAGGTTGTCTGACATGGTGGAGGAGGAATAACTTGTGTGTTAAAAATTCCTCAGCTATAGCAAGCTGAAATATTTGATTGTGTTTTTATTCCTAGTACAAGCCCAATGCCCCATTTTAATATTCTATGATTTTTTTTCCTTCCCATGCTTGGTTTACCAAGTATTCCTTTCAGGACGATAGTGGTGAGCTTACTGTCCCACCAAGTACTGCTCCAGAATTTATATGACATCTTACTGGAAGAATTTGTGAAAGGCCCTTCTAACTTGGAGGAGAAAATGGCAATACAAGTACCAGAAAACAAGTTGGCTGGTTTTCTCAGGTACATCTCCATGCAAAACCTGGCTGTCATCTTTGACTTACTTCTGGACTCCTACAGAACAGCCAGAGAGTTTGACACCAGACCTGGGCTGAAGTGTTTGTTGAAAAAAGTGTCTGGCATTAGTGGAGCTGCCAACTTGTATCGCCAGTCAGCCATGAGCTTCAACATCTACTTCCATGCCCTGGTTTGTGCAATCCTGACAAACCAGGAGAACATCACTGCAGAGCAAGTGAAAAAGATTCTCTTTGAAGATGATGAGAGAAGCACAGACTCATCACAGCAGTGTTCATCAGAAGATGAAGACATTTTTGAAGAAACTGCTCAGGTCAGTCCCCCGCGAGGGAAGGAGAAGAGGCAGTGGAGGGCTCGAATCCCATCTCTGAGCGTCCAGCCTGTCAGCAATGCAGACTGGGGATGGCTGATCAAGCGGCTTCACAAGCTCTGCATGGAACTGTGCAACAACTACATCCAGATGCATCTGGACCTGGAGAATAATGTAGAGGAGCCTCCAGTGTTCAAAGGTGACTCTTTCTTCATTTTACCGTCTTTTCACTCAGAAACCTCCACCCCATCAACTGGAGGGCTATCTGGAAAGGACACACCATCAGAAGATGACCGAAGTCAAATCAGGGACCAACTGGGAGACAGCTTGACACCTCGAGGAGGGAGTGGAGAAATATTGCTGCTACCCCCACCCCTGAGTCCTAAACCAGAGAAAAAAGAGCAAACCAAGAAAAAAGAATGGTGGGAGAGTGCTGGCAACAAAATCTACACCATAGCCACTGACAAAACCATCTCCAAGTTTATGACAGAATACAAGAAGAGAAAGCAGCAACAGGCCATGACATCGTTCACCAAAGAGGTCAAAGTGGAAAAGAAAGGGGAACTCCTGGGTTCAAGAGGGCCAGACTCACCTGTACTCCAGCGGCCACAACATCTTCTAGATCAAGGTCAAATGAGGCATTCATTCAGTGCTGGTCCAGAGATCCTGAGACAAGAGAAGAGACCCCGCTCAGGGTCCACAGTCAGCTCCCTAAATATATCTATTAGGGATGCAGAGGCCCAGATACAGGTAGGACATTCTTGTAGAATGCTAATAATAATAGCAATAAATAAAAAGATACCTATACATTTTTTAATTTATGTTATTATCATCTTTTTGTTAAGTATTGTATTATATATAATGAGGTCCTCATAATGAGGACTGAATCTTTCAGGAGCTGGAATTAATAAAAACCTGATTCTGTCCTATTAAAAGAAAGTCAGTCTTGAGTGAAGTGTCATCAGGCATATACTAGTTCAGCTTTCAAGAGTGCTGCTATGACTGGAGCCAAAGCTGCCCTTAATCCTGAGAACTGACAATCTACAGCAAACTCATTGCTTACTGCTATGGGCTATAGCCCACTGAAGGCTTTTGAAAATGCCATGCTGTTTGTCACATTGCTTTAGTACTTAAGAATGGGGATTTTTGTTAGTTCCAGAGAAAAATAATGGGTTCTTTTGCTAAACAGAAGCTTGCTGTATGCATGTCCAAGTGAACAAATCAGTGAAAGCATCAAAATTGGCAGACTTTATTCTCTGTGGGACAAAAAAAAGGAAGGGTGAGCATTAGACTTGCAATACAAAGTCAAACAATGACTTAGTACTGAATGTGAATTAGGAAGACACAGTGAACATTAAATGAATATGCTGGCATTACTCAGTCTTCGTGAGGCTGCAACCACCTTATTTTCTGCCTCAGCCCCTGGGCTCACCTGTTTAGAAAGGTCTTCTCAAGAGGTTTTTTTTAATCCAATTTCTTCGTAGGCATGGACCAACATGGTGCTGACAGTTCTCAACCAGATTCAGGCTTTGCCAGACCAAACTTTCACAGCCCTGCAGCCAGCAGTGTTTCCCTGTATCAGCCAGCTGACTTGCCACGTGACAGATATCCGTGTCCGCCAGGCAGTACGGGAATGGCTGGGAAGAGTGGGCCGAGTTTACGATATCATCATTTAAACCAAGCTGTGCTCTGTTGCAAAGGGCAGAAGACATTCAAGGTATACAGCAAAGAAGTATTTGGGGTTCATTAATTGCCTATTTGTTGGTGATAAATTACGAAACAATGAGCTTGTCAATATTGTCTATCCACCTGAGATTGTGTGTCCCTCACTCACACTAGCAAAGGAGGGAAAGCATGAGTCCTTCCAGAGGATCTGGCATGGCCCCAGAACCTAGAACCCTGTCTGTAAATTAGGCTCCTACCAGAAGAGGTGATACATTTCAGTAGCCTTCATTTTAATTCAAATTTGCAGCAGTGGGAGCCACCAGAAACTGCAGCAGAACTTCCACGCTTGCAATTAGCTGTGAGTGCAACTGTTGTGAGGATGTCAAAGCAGGTCAGTAAGCCTATTTAACTTAGAAAATAAATAAATAAATACAAGTCAGTGAAAAGGTGGGGTTATAGGACAAGTAAGAAGGTGACACTTTTTAGAGTAACATCTTCCCTTCAAAAATTGGCATGAGAGGGGATAACCAACTAAAGATTATTGTAGTAACTAAACCTGTAACTCACTAGAGAAAGTGGAAATTTATTTTGCTCCAAGAAGAGCCTTTGAAGTCACATTTGGAGTAGCTAAAGAATCCCAGGTCTAAAATGGGTGAAGCAAGCACAGGCTATTGATCCTTTCATTGCTCTTATGGAGTATTGCTCGAAGAGAAATGGCACTGTCAAACTGCCCTCTCTGCAACACTACCCTGGCTGCCTCTTCACCTATGCCTACAGCTGAGCATTTTGCCACATGTCTAATTCCCTCTAAGGGTGAAAGGGAAGTTTGTTTTGCTGTTTCCTGTAAAGCTATGGGGAAGACATACCACAGCAAATACCAGCATGTGCCAGTATCCAGCATTCAACTAAGCAGAGATAAAATGCTCCAGTTTAAGCACCACTGCAGCTGTTATTCTACTGGAAATTTCTGTTTGCTTATGTAGAGCTGCTGTAGCCAGGAACACCCTTATCACCTTTGTTAAATGTAGCCTATCACTCCACTTTGAGCTGAAGCAAGATGGAAAATGGAATGAAAGGGAGGTATATTTCCTGTTTCTCTCCCATTTCTTGTCTGCTGCTGTAAATAGAAAAGGACAGATCCTCGTGGAGGTACATCCCTGCTCCGTGCAGCACTCCTATAGGGACTACTACAATTTGCTGTTATTAGTAAGAGGGAGGAGAAGGGGGAGGATTGACTATTGTGTTGTCAAGTGTATATGTGATGCTTTTCACACTAGAGAGAGCAAAGGGTTACCTTGCTGCACAAGTTATGTCACAGCCCCTGAGATACTTCATTTCGTACTCCCATGCTATACTATTTGTTGATTTGTTGATAACTTGTTGAAAATGAGTTGATTTTAATTTTGGGTGACCCCTTAATGCTGTTCTCCCAAGGCTTTTAAAATGTGCATGCCAACTAAATATACAGCTTCAGTCCCTGCTCCAAAGCATCCTAAAAATGTCATCTTTTTATATAAGGCCTGGATTTTGCACAACTAACTGCTTTTAGCATCTTAAACCTGGAAAAAAGAGGGAGCCAAGAAGCTCCACTGAACAGCCATCTCCCAAGCTGCTTTGTTTACAAAGAGTCTGACACTATTCTCCTGCCTTTTCCCTCCATTACCTACTTGCATTTGTCACCTGCTAGTCTTGTGCAGGGAGTATTTGTCCCATAACTTTCTGTAGTGCCAGTCATGCTGTTTCCCTTTCTTTCAAAAGTTTCCTTTGCTAAAGTGCTTAAAGGACATAAAAATGCTGTAAAAACAATTCTTTTCTACCACCTAAACTGACTTTATAAATAACTAATTTAAAAATGTTTTCAATTGTCAATTTCCCCCCAACAGTTTTAATACTTCCTCAGGGACAGGTTAGATTAGCCTTTGGTATCTGGGAGAGTAGTAGCACAGTTTGATTTCTGTTGCCATGTCTTTCTTACACATTTTTAGGTAGAGTAGAAGTGTGGTTACATTTTTTGTTTAAGTTTTTATTTGGCATCTATACAGAACTGCTTTTAAAGCAGTACATTCATTAGGCAGCAACAGAAATAAGAATAATACATCATATTCAAAGCAGCCAACTCTGATGGTTTTCATTATAAATGCATTGAATGGGTGCAGATCCTTGCTGTACTGATCTAGAACTAAAGCAAATCCCTAAATTATGTAGGGGAAATAAAATTGATATCAATACTAGTGAAATCACTCAGGACTACAGAAGAGGCCCTTGTATCTGGGAAACACCATGGTTGTGTTGTGGTTGCAGTACAAAATTCTTCTGTAAATCAGAAAAAAAAGCTTTAAGAGTGACAATACCATTACCACCACCTCCCTCAAGCTCATGAACACAGTATAACCTAGTGTTACTTGACTAGCCACTATCTTGACCTAAAATACAATTTCATTTCAACTATTTACACTACAAATAACCACACTGGAACATGAGGACAGGTAAATTTGCTGTGTTGCTGTTGCCGTTTTGAGCTTTGTCCTTCAAATTATGCACTAAAGTGCCCATTGTCACCCTCAGTGCCTCTGCTCATTAACACCCCTCCCTAAAAGGTCATAAGTAACTTTGAGTAATTCCAGAAATGTAATTTAGAAGGAGGGGAGAAGGAATCTTTGAAGCAGCAGGCTTTACATAGCAAAGTTCAGCATGTGCTGCTCTTCCTTCTCCTTGTTTGTAAAATGCTAGTCAGGTGAGGGGAGCAGCCCATGGCCACTTAAGTGGCCATTACCATGAGATGTAAAAGCTAAAGCTTTCTGATGTACCCTCAAAACATAAACAAACAAACAAAAAATATTAGTTGATTTGTCAGATTCTCAGCAATTTTTCTGCTGGTTTAGTTATAGACATCAGCAAACCCCAAAGAAGTAGAACAATAAATGGATGAAGTCACCATTTCATAGGTCCTGTGTGGCCTGTTTCATGGCTCATGACTGCCAGCATGATACTTTCAGACCTCATAAAGCAGGCTTTATGAGGTCTGAAAGTCCAAAGGAGTCTGCAGAACAGTGCCAGGAAAAAGGAACTAGCATCAGCTTGTCCTAAGCTTCAGAAGGAGAATTCCCAACCCTGCACACCCCAATCACATCCAGGTACATATCCATGCTACAGTGGCTTTTCTGCTTTCTACCTGTGAGTGGGGAAGCACCTCAGTCAGTAGCAGTAGTAGTCCTTGTATCCACCTGTGTATTCACATGTGTATCCCATTCAAATCCTTAATGATAGCTCTATAACCTCATGCATGGCAGCACATTGGCAGCTTTACTGTTGAATCAAACATTTGAACCTTAAGAAAACCAGTCTCTCTGCATTACAGCCTGAGCTTGCTCTTTCTCTTTGCCTTGGTTAATGACCACATTCTTCCCTTTTCTTACCCTTACTTTTTTTGTCACATAAATTTCTATACAAGTTTGGTTTTTTTTTTTTTTTTTTATTGAACTGGCCAGTTGTTTTTAAAAATGATTGCCCAGTAAATTTTACTCAACTGAAATGCTTTAAAAAAAAAATTGTGGTAGCTTGACATCTTTCTCAGGTACCAGAGCTGCACCTCTGCTGCCTTTGCCTAACTCACACTGCCCTCCTCAGGGCCACCGCAGCAAGCAGAGGCAAGGGCATCTCATTTTAAAATCTTGTAGGCAGTTCCTAAGAGAGAAAGTTGCTGCTGTCCAGCATCAACTACCTTTTAGCACATGAAACAGCTCATCACTGTGCAAATATTTAAAGCTGAGAAAAGCAGAGCACTCATCACAAAAGTGATCCTTTTCCTGAAGAATAGGAGCAGGGTTTGACCCCAACCTGGTCTCAGGCCATTGCATGTGTTTGCACTTCCTTCTGCACGGTGAACATATGCAATCATATGAGATGATTGACGTGTGTTGTACAGATACCTGTAGCTCCAATCACTGCCATATTCTGAGCATTCAGCATATTTTCAGAGAGCTATCCACATTATTAATGTGCTTATCTGCTGTGTTATGTATTTGTATCACACCAGCAATGGTTAACACAGTTATTCTAGTACCTTTTCTGAGCTTTCAGCAGCCATTGAATTACCACTACTGTCTCTTGGTTAAAATGCTTTCACGTCTTTAAGATGTTAAGATACAGATTTAATACTTTCCTAGGGATAAACTCTCATTTGAGAATAACTGACTTAATTTAGCATGTAGAAAGAATTACTAGAAAAAGATTTGCATTGACCTGGGCAATATCTTCCTTGTACAACTCCCAGCACAGGCAACATAGCTTTTGCCTCCTCACAGATGAAAAATTTCTGTGCTCTGCACTGTGGCTTGCTCATGTCAAGGCCAAGCACAGTTTACACCTGTGACTTGTAAGGTGCTTTCCCTTTCAGGTTGAGCTTCAAGTTGGGTTTAAAACCTTAAACCTGACTGTAAAATTCACTGACAAATCCTCACTTGCCAAAGATAAAAACCCCCACCTCTAAGTACCATGTGCAGTCTTCACCTGTACTTCATATATACTTCATAGCAGCATCTCAGTGTTGGTGTCAACACTGCAGAGCCCGGCACAGCACTGGCATGAAACCATGTGGCAAACAAGGTAGAAAGTAGAGTCCAGCTCCATGTGCTGCCTGCACTTTGTACCTTTCTTCACAGCTTGGGCCCACACTCAAAGTGCTGAAGATGTTGAAATCAATGGAAGTAGCTAGGTATCTTTAATATTCAGGATTCAGTCCTTGAACCCTTCAATTCCTACATATGGGTTCACAAGTTCTCAGGAAAGGGGGAGTCCTGTACAGTTCTTTGTGTTACCCTCTCTTCTGCTGTCCTCCATACACCTCCTGCTTGAAAAATCCATGGGAACCAGCACATAGTCCCACACATCCCAGTACTGCAGAACTAGAACCCTCACTTTTGCACAGATCCAGCAATCCAAAGTGTTTATTTTTTACCTAGCTCATCTGTATAGAAGCCTGTTGAGAAATTGAGCATGTGGCTTGGATATTGTCACCTTCAGCAATCCGTTCTAGAAATGCCATTGCTCAGTGCTAAATTGCTCTTAAATTCACAAAAAAAGTGACGTTCTTCCTTTTTTCCCCCCCACTTTTGCACTAAGATATGTCTAAGATGTCTAAGCAGTCAATTTACTCATTACTCCAGTCATAGTAATTAATGGGAAGACCTGCGTACAGGGCTAATCATATGACATGAAATACTTAGGTTTTTTCAGTTGCTGATCATTCCACATTTGTTAAAGAACTAAGATGATACCAATCTACCAAAAGAAGTTTCTCTTCGTTTAGTGTAAAGGACCAACTTACCATGGCACAGAAGCACAAATGTTGGATTTTATGCAATGTAGATAAAAGCATGTGGCAGCTAGTGATCTCTCTTCACTGAGCCTCCGTAATTTGAGTGGAGCTTCTATAGGGATATCACCAAAGGGTCTCTCAGCAGCCCTCACCAGCAACACTCCTGGGACTCCAGGAAGTTGTACAACTGCAAGGAAGAAGTCGTAGATCCTCTTTCCATTGTTTCCACTACTTCCCCTCAGAACATATACTTTATGTGTGACACTAATAGGGTAGTAAACAAACAGTTTTGGCCAAACATGCAGTGCTGGCTATTTAAAAAGAAAAAATAAAAACATACATGGCCTAACACATCAGTCTTTTCACTTAGTGCTCAGAGGTCTCCAAGCGGAAAACTAAAAGTAGAGGGAAGAAATGCCCTAATTCTGCAGATATTAGTGGAGCTACACTGTATGATCCTGGATTAATGCAATAATGAGCTCGCCTGTGGAACCAAATTCCCTCAAATTCCAATTTTGGCAAAATCACAAGTTGAGGTTTGCATAGTCTACACTGCTACATTGAATCAGGGAGCTGAGTTTATGGGAAGCATTTTTGGTTAAGAAACATGGCAACAGGATCGATTTCAATTATTTTACCCAAACATCCTACTTTTCAAAAGGTAGTTTATGTACTTCCGTAAATTCCATCTGACTCCCATGGAGCATCAGGGCCCTGTTTCCTATCCATGCATTTGGTCCATCTGAGCTGTGGTGAAGTGCCACACTTCCACAAGCAGCAAGACAGCTGAGCTGGCAGACAGGCATAGGTACACAGGTTCAAGCAAGGGACAAATATCTCCTCCACAATCAGGCTGTGACTCCTGAGCCCCCCACTCTGCAGAGGAAGACAGGACTCTATGCCAAAGGGAGAACAGCCAGGAAGGGCAGAGCATGGTGGTGACAGAGCCCTGTAGTGCACACTGTTTGCTAGAGCAGATGGGAGCAAGAGATTGAAGGTGTGCAATGACAACAGCAAGAACCTTCTTTCAGTTCCCCCCACTTTCTCTTCTCTTTTCCCCTCCCCCCTTTTTGTCATTTTTTGTGAGACTGCGTACATATTTCTATGGCACTTCAACCAGAACTGAAAGCAAGCCAAAGGGAGTGGACACTCCATTTCGCCAAAGATCTAAGTCTTTCCTGTTTGAAAATTAAAAAAAAAAAATCAAATTTTATTTCTGTGATGATGGCTGCCAGGGGAAGCAATTTACCACAAAACATGATTCCCAGGACTTAATCTCTCTAGCTGTATATTCAGGAGGAGCCAGTGATACTTCTTAAGAGAGTCTATAAATTACCTTGTCAAACAAGTGCTTACATTGGGTTTACCTTCTGCTGAGTTCATACCTATCTGCAATTCCATGGTTTCATCCATGTTTCTTCCCTCTACCTTTCTGCTCTTCTTTAGAAGAACACTTCCCCATGTCCACTATGTCCTGTTGTGCCGCTAGCTTTGTATGGTCCTTGGGTGTCCAGTGGTTGGGCAGTCACTGTCAGCTGGCTTGCAAATTGTATTTTGTGTATATTTTATTCTGACTGAATTCTGAAATGGAAATATTTTAAAACAAAAAGTATAAACTATTTATGTTGCTTGTGTTGTAGAATAAAGATGCAAATGCAAAATAAATTATGCTTCGTTTTTGTCTAATGAAAGTTATTGTACAGTTCCTGATGAAGCAAAGGAACAGAGCAGAGAAAGGGCCTGAAATACTTGGTATGTACTAGCAGGAACTGCAGTTTTCATGGATGACCTTGGGAATTTAGTCACTGTGAACTGCTAGGTGTTGTTGATGGGAACTGAGATCTAAACACTGACAAATGAGTCCTACAGCACTTCTAGCCAGAGTCTGGGTTTGTGGGGTGGAGAAGGGTGCCACTACTGAGATAGCTGGAGGTGCAAGTTGATGCCATGCAGAATTTTGAAGCATCTAGACTGGTGAAACATTTCTCCCTCCATTTAAATAAGGAGAATACTTTTGGCTCTGATTTCATTAGAGATGGGTTGCTCAGAGCTCTCATTCACAGCCAGACTTTTGTTGGGGTTTTCAGCTAGGCATTCCCTGACCACCTTCAGTTTAGATAGCACTCATCAGATGTTCCCAGTAAACAGGTGCGTGGATGCTGCAGTGTTTCATTTTGCTGAAATGAGAGCTCAGCAAGGGCTCTCCCCATCACCTCTTTTGATTAAAGTCAAACCAAAGATTGCTCCTGTTGAAGAAAAAACCTTTAATTTAATGAAAATAGTAAACACCTTCTTTACAGGTGTCACTCCTGCTTCTGTATGCAACCAGAATTTAGGTACTGAAGGAGAGAGCATTTGCCAGTATCCCTGTCAAGAGAATTGGCATGGGGCTTCCTGAAAGCAGGAGTGTGTCAGTGACAAGACATAGCATCATACAGTAAACCTGAGGGTACACCTCTGTGGTCAAGGATGCTACCCACAGCCCAAAGGCAAGCTTTCCACATAATCTCAAGAGTGAAAATGCAGCCAGCTTTCCACCTGGCCTCACTGGGATCTCTGGGCATGGGCTCCCGTACACTGAAGCAGCATAAGGTCTGGCCCTCACTGGCTGTTACATAACAGCCTCATCAGCATGAAGGTTAAGAGCAGATTACAAAGCAACCAAATGAGGTTGTGATACTTTAATAATCTTACACACTTCTGGCAAAAGAGAGTGTGTTAAATCCCAACCGCCAGATCTAATTTCATTCCAGGAAACTACCTTCTGCTGCTCTACACGTCTCATTTAGATCCCATTAGAAAGAGTTTCCTTTCCTCCTAAACAGCATTCAGTAATGTGAAACAGCAACAGAGTAAGTACAGAAACTACTGCTACACTATTCCACTCCTTACATGTACAAATTCCCAGTTGCCTTCCCACTAGTGCTGGGGTCAGGCTAGCATGGTTTCTGCTGCCTTTGGTGCAAGAGGTCCACATGTGGTAGACCTTCCTTTGTACTTATCTAGAAGATGCTTGGTCTTGTTCTTCTGTTGAGGAGCAAAGTGTTAAGAGCACTTGCCTAAGAAAACGGCTGTCAACAAATATTTTAAAAAACAATAAAGAGAATTTTTAAAGGGATGAAACAGGCACACCATTGAATCTCAAGCATCGTTTTCCCTTCAGTGGATTCACTAAACCCATTCATTTTTCTCACAATGTAGGTTTATCTGTGGCTACACTGTGTTAATCTGTGTTAAATTAAAAGTTAAAAGCTCCCCTGATACCAAGCCAGACTAATTGTTTCCTAATTGTTATTTTTTTGACAGGGTGCCAAGGGAGTGCCCAGTGTCACTACTACCATTTTACAGCTGGGATGAACAACTGAGCAAGTGAAAAATTTGTCCTTGACCTCAAAATGGCCCAAAGTATCTAAACACATGCTCTGGCCTCTTGTTTATCCCAGGGTTGTAGATCTGTGAGATAATCTGGTGAGAGAGGAAAAAAAAAAAACCACTAAAAAAACAACAGCAAAGACAGTTCATAGGAGGGATAAAGAAAGGCAAAGTAGAGATACCAGCAGGTACTTCAGGTACAAGACAAAAGGGAAACACACTTTGCATGTAACAGTTAATGCACAGTAGGGTTGCAGAGGAGACCACTGTCACATCCATACCCCCAAGCACTCAGGTAATAAGGGGACAATAGTTTCAGTAATCCTGCTGGAAGCATGCTCTCTCCAGGACAGATACTGGTCATGTTTTCCAGATGAAGAAACCTTTTGGTTCCCTGAGCAAACCTATGGCAGAAGTTGAAATAAGAAATAGAACGAGGCCAGGATTCTGTCCACAGAGCTATATGAAATGCAGGATGATTTCTGATTTTTGGAGCTTTTGGCAAAGAAGCTAGCATCAGGATAAACCTCTTAACATCTAATATCACTGTAAACACACAAATTGAACTCTATCCAAATGCACGACACAGTGTCCTAAAAGAGTGTAGTCAGAATCCAGAATTCAAAACTCAACAGAATCCAAAATAAATCAGTACAATTTAGATGTAAGCACAGGTCAGCTAGGTCCAAGGAAAAAAAAAAAAGAAAAAACCAAAACCCAACATATTAGTTACGCTGCATGTGCAATTTTCTGACTCCTGATAGAAATCCATAGCAGTAAATCTGGTTGATTTTTTGTTTTGTTTTTACAAGAGATTTGTACCTTTATCTATACCATAATTTCTGGGAAATCTGTATCCGTAGGGGAGAGACAATGCTTCTGATTTGCCAGCTCTGAGAAAATATGCCCAACCTGAAATATTTTTGTTCGCTGTGGTTAATGTGACCACTTCTGATCGCTAATCATGTTCATTCCCTACCACAGTTAAACAAAACTATTTAAAATAATGTGAAATACTTTCCTGCATAGCATTTATAAATTATTTACTATGTTTTTTAATGTTACATTATATTCCCAGAAGACTGCTTTGTACTTCAAATCAGGTTCTTTGTGCCAGAAATTACAGGGAAAGGAAGAGATCAAAATAAAACTGGATGCTATACTGAAATCTATCCCAGTAAGTAATTTTGTCTAGGAGGTCAAAAAAGACAAATCTTCAAGCTTGGGAAACAATAACATCAATCATAATGAAAAAGTGAAAAATGGTTTTGAACAGGTATTGCAGTAACTCATGCGAGAAGAGGAAGGTGACAAGGCCCTTGGTTGGTTCACAATGCCTACTTGCAAAACCAATCCATCATCCCTTGAGAAAACAGAGGAATCAGTTTCTGGGTAGAATTGCAATGGTGGCGCTACAAGCACAAGAGCCCTGATAAAAACGTTCTTTTAAAATGCCAGCTGCGGGGATGGTCACCAGAGCAGATCTTACAGCTCTCTTGCACATTACCTTTTCTTTTAAAAGGACACTAAATAATTTAATATCTCAATTCAGGCTCTTGTGGCCAGCACCAAGCCCAAGAGAATAAACATTATTAGTTTGCAAAGCCAGGCATGAAAGTTAAAAAAAAAATAAATAAAAAGGAAATATTTTAATCTAGGTTGCTAATTTTTTTCTCACACATTTTCAATTTTTTAGGCAGAGCTGTGCTGAGAGTAGGACAAGAAGGATGACCACTATTGAGGGTCTGTTGGGAGTGTGGGGTATATAGGCTACACCATGTTGTTCTAGACAACATTACAGATCTGCAATGCGTGCTGAAGAAAACAGGATGAGAAAGAGAGCCTGGGGCAGGGCACAAGTGCCAAACTACATCACTTTGAGTGTCTCTTGTAGAGCCTGAGCCATCAAACAAGCCAGTCTGGCTGGATAAGCATCCCTCTCAAGAAGGCTACACCCTGCACATAGCAGAAAGAAATGTTTGGAGTCAAATAAAGTTTATAAAACCCCTGAAACCCTGAAGAGCAACATCAGAATGTAAATGCCTTAACCAGTCAGGCCTCGTGCCGTCCCTACAACCTGGGCACATTGTAACTGCTCGCCCCTACAGGCCCCACTGCCCCACAGTGGCCACCTGGTTCCTCCTGCTGTGACACACCAAGTCACTTGACACTGAGAGTATGAGGATATGCCTGGAAAAGGGGTGAGAGGATCCCCATCTTGTAGCAGAATCAATGCCTCAGATGTTCTTTTCACAACTGATTCCCTTTGTACACCACTGCCCCAAGCAAAATCTACTTTTTCCTTAAAAAGAAAATCCACATTTAATCAGCCTGGCCGCAGGCTTTCCCCCTCTGTACAACTCTGAGTGGCCCTGAAGCTTCACAAAGGAACAACATTTTGCACAGCAGCATCAATGCAGCCCATGCAGAATGAACTGGAACTCACCATGGGACACAGAAAGGGACATCTTTCCACTCCCTATCCAGAAGCGGGTCACTGCAGTGGATATTTTCTCAGTACTCTCTCTAAATGACAATTATATTATATTATATTATATTATGTTTTATATATAATTATGTTATATATAATTACATATAATTCAGCCTCCTGAATTAAGGACATGATGGACTGCACACACAGAACTGTACAGATCATCCATTCAACCACACCAAGCCCCAGAGCAGAATTTTCTTTACATTTCGCTACTGTTTTGACCCTTCTTGTACAATCCCTCACCTCAACATCAGCTTACCTTACACAGAAGGCACTATCACACACCTCTATACACCTTGACATCAGCATGTCATTCTTGGGCTGCAGCTTACATTTCCTAGCTGAAAACCTGGCCTGTTAGTTATAAAGCTGCCCACACTGAGCAGTGGTTCTCAGCAGCTCAACTGTCCAGGTATTTCTAATGTGCAATTGTTCCCCTCTAAGCATTCACACATCCCTCAGACAACACATTTCTTTCATGATGGGTTTGCCATGCCACTCCCTGCTGCCAGGCTACGCCTCTTGTTTTAAGAAACCACACTTAAAGCCTTTGCCTTTGTATCCCTGGTTTTCTATGGAGAGTATTGCATGGTGCCTTGCCTTTTCTAATACCCTTTCATTTCCAGTCCTGTGGCATACTTTCCACTTGCATCTCTGTAAGCTCTAATCTCCCGAACCCGAGGAAACTGTGGCCGTGTCTTTACCCCACTGTCCCAAGTGTTCTTATCCTTATGGCCTTGCACTGGTCAATTCTGAAATATTTTTACATTGGAAATGTCTGCCTTTCATGTTTAACTCATCCCATTTCCCCCTCTGCCTCCTGACATTTTAGTTTCCAGTCTATAGCTCCATTGTAAGAGCTCTTCAGCCTTCCCCTCAGAGTTTTTAGCAGGTAACTTTAGCACCTACAAGGGTAATGGCTTTTTACTTATGCAGCAGACATTGCCCACCAACACACGTGCACGAGGCACGGCAGCCAGTCAGCATAAGCAGCACAGACACTGCATCAAGTGTGACACAATTGATGCAAACGGTGTCATAAAGCAAAAACAGCCAGTGGGGACTTTGAGCAGCTTCCACAGAGTCATGCTCAGCACTGTCACACAGCACCTGCTGCACCAACAGGACACCCCAAGGAGGAGGACACCTGCCTAGCAGTCCTGCACTTCCCGCCTGACTGATGGGGAGTTTTCCCTTTTCTCTGCCCCTTCAGGTACAACTGCAGTCCATGCATGCCATCAGCTCTGCTTTATCATTTATTAACATTTATTATCATGCATTTAAGGCTGACCTGCCTTTGTGTAACAAGGCTCATACCCTAAAATCTAGTCTTGGCTGCAATTTTGCTGGCCAGCTGAACCATTAACAAGTGCACTTGAGAAAAGAAATAAAGATTTTGTCATGTCTGCAGATTTGGGGCCTTTTTTATATACAGGATTTTCTTAATGCATTTCATTTCTATAGCAAACCTTGTTCTACAGGTTGCAGGAGGCTGTACATCTTCTCCATAAGTTCGAAGTAGAAATCTTTAGAGTCAAATCAGGAGATTAAGCTTCAGGATGTGCAGGCTGAATTGGAACTGTATACAAACTGTGTTTTATTTCACGCAAAAAAAGGTACAAAATTACTCAAAGCCTCTCAGTTGATGTTCTGTTAAATAACACAGTTCATATGGATTCAGAAGTCCACAGACACGAATAATTTTCACTCCTGTCCAGAAGGGCCAAAGGCCAATGGTCTCGCTTGGCTTTTCCTTGACAACTGAGTACAACACTGAGTGTATCCTGATTTTTCAAATGTTTCAAGCATTTTAAAAATGGCAAATGAAGAGTTGCAGATTCATTGTTAGTGATGGGCGATATCAGGGCCTCTCTGAGTCTGTAATCAGAGACAATAACCTGTAAGAGGGTGTGTCAATAACTACAGTTCTCTGTGGAGCCGCACCTGGCTTTAAAGGGATGACAAAGGACTTTTAAGTTAGTTTGCATTTTTTCCACTCTGATGAAGAACTGAGCTAGTTTTAGAAGCTAGAAGACAATTGCTTCTCCAACAGCACTCTCCTGACGCTGGTTTTAAGCAACAATGTCAGAAAGAATAAGTCCTTTGGAATCTAGAGATAATAGATTTTTGGCAGCAGCAGATGATACTAATCAAATCAGGCTATAAAGATATGATCATGCTTTTGTATGAAATCTACTGTGTTAGCAACAAGTAGTGACACAGAGACTGCTGTACTTGAATACAGTCTCAAGAGATTTCATTCAGGGATTCACAATATTCTAGCAGAAAATTGCATCAGTTTGAACAAAGAATTGAACACAAGACTGCAGATAGCTTGAGAGTTCCATGTCTAAAGCCTGCCAACCAATACACAAGGTCAACAACCAGGGTAAACAACATCAAATACAATGAACAATAAGGTAAATCTTAGAAGTTTACTTTTAAAAGCTCACCTGAAGGTTAACCACACATTCACATTTCTCCTTAGAAGTTTATTTCCCTGTGTTGGTGTCATGGTTTAGGAATGGCACTCCCCAATTTAGTGTTTCCCACTGAAACTCCAAACCACACACCACTTGGTCACCCTCCCCCTTTTCTCCTCCTCCCCTCTGCAGAGGATTGGAGAGGAGGAATGGGTTGAGATAAGAACTATTTACCAGAAACAGCAATGAGATAAGAAAATGAACAATATTAATAAGGAAAGTGTACAAAAGAGAGAGTGTAGAGCTCAACCCGCCTGCAGCCATGCCACCCAAAACGCTCCCTATGGTCAGGACCAGCGTTACCCCACCACTCTGTCCACCGCATTTTCTCACCTGGAAGAAGCCCCTTCACCCTGGAAGAGAGTCTCTTTCTCCCACCCCTGGCAATGACACATCCTGGCCATGGCCCCTCCCAGATACTGCAAAAACTTAGCCCTGTCCTGGCCAGAACCTGGACAACTGGCAAATACTACGGGACGAAAGCAGCAAAAGAAATAAAGTGTGGACAAGGGATACAAAAAACCTGTGTGCCATTCTTTAAGATCAGGGTAACAAACACTGCTTCTGCTCTGCTTCCCAAAGCCTTGTAAAAGGACAGATACATCCATCATTTCAGATACTACAAATATTGTAATTTATAATGTTGCCCATAGTTGGTATTTGAATGCAGGCAGATTTTACAGCTATGTTAGATAATCTATTGAGTAAAGATACCACAGACATAGAATATTTCTTATTATTGTTATTGTCAAGATAGAAATAGTTCAGCCTTATTTTTAATGGTTTAACTTAAATTACATTGCATTCCTGGTATTAAAATGGGATTAACTTTATTTAAAAGAAACTGTAAAGAGGAGACATATATTGCTACCAAATTAATAATTTCTATAGGAAGTCCCAGCACAGGTTTTCTCAGTTATATTTAAGGAGTTACTGTTTTTACTTACGGGGGACTTTATTTATTTTTATATACTGCAATAAGAAAGCTTTCACTAGATATGGGATGAGGTCTCCCCCTCCTTGCAACATTTGCCTCTTCTTCTTCACAGCCAGGCACAGACACTCCTTCACAGCTGCCTTCCTCCCTCTCTCTATACTCATCTTCTGGCTACCTGCTGCCATGGAGCTTTTGCCCCCTTTGGATATGCCAGGAGTGTCGGACATTTCCCTCTAGTTAGTGCCTTTCCATTTCCTCACTCCCTTTGCCCAAAGCATTTCTAAACCATTTTGTTCCTTTTTAGAATATCTACCTAATAAAGTAGCAAAATACTTAATCTCTCACTAAGGTTAAGGCAACACTTCTAAAAGCAAATGCAACTAAAAGCATAATGTGGTCAGCTGGTTCTTCAGAATTGCTGAAAAAAACCCAAATCACCAAAAATCCAACCCCAACACCAATCCCTCCACCCCACCCCCCCCCCCAAGCAAAGAATTTCTATAGTTTGCCTAAATAGGAATGAAATGTCATACAGTGTGTACTGGCAGACACGCACTCTTAAATAGAATGGCAGATTTTTCTCTTAAATAAGAGAAAACAGGAATTCAGTGTAAGGGTGACCAAATGCAAATGAAGGTGATCAGACCTAAACTGATAGAAATTACAAAAAAGTACATAATAAAACCCCACAGCTCTAGACAGTATCATCAGATGGATACTGCTCAGCCACCAGCACTCTGCCATGACCACAGAGCTTTTCAAGCCTTATCACGCTCAGAACTCTGAGGGACATTCTGTAGGAGATAACCATGCTCTGGCAGCAGCCTGAGGTCTGTCCCTGGCACTCTAATGGTTTTGCTTTTACCCATCTGCAGCAAAGAGACCTGGGATCAATAACTCAACAGTACCTCCCCCTGCCCCCGACTCCAAGGGACAGTATCAGTGTGCACACGTTTTGTAGCTGGGTCTCCCTGCCTCTGTTTCTACAGGCTGTGAGTACATCCCTCCCTGTCCTCAAACACTGCTCTCCAGAGCTATGGCAGAGCTACGCCAGCTTGTGTCTCTCCTTTGAAGTAACAGTGGGTTTAGTTTGGTGGGGAGAGGAGATTGCTCTTCAGAAGTTGCTTTGGTTTTGGAAAATAAATGTATTGATAATTAACCCAAAAAAACCAACCAACCAAAAAAAACCAACAAAAAGTAAAGCTAAAATCTCAATCTAATGAAAATTTATCAAAAAAAGTACAAAACAGAATTGCTTAATTACCCAAGTAGGAGGGAATGGACAGAAGCCAGCACCACTCCCACCTGAAGGATACAGCAGCACCTGCCAACTGGTTATAAGCAAAAGTCATCATCTCCCTCCATTTCTCCTGATGAATCTACACCTGTCAACACAGTACTGCCAACAGTGGTAACACCTCACTCACTAAAATTCTAGTTTTGCATTATTCACCTTAGCTCTCTCCATCTCTCACAGCATCACAGTCATTCAAGCAGGGAAGTTTCATTGCCATCTGTGGGCAGCAGTAAAAGAAACTGGGGGAAGAAAGTAGCAAGAAACTTGAAAGGTATCTAGGGCACTGTGGATATTGTGTTCCCTACCAATATTAGAGGCAATACAGCCTAGAATTACACTGCTAGCCTCGAACATCTCAGCAAATCAGAGATTAATAATTTATGACCCACAATCTGAGCTTCGAACTGAGGACAGTGGAGGCGCCTATTTTCTGCAGTGGCTTCTTCAGAAAGTCTCTCCCTGCTTCTCAGCTAGGACATTGGAAGTAATAATAGCAACACTGCCTCAGTTAAAAACATCATGTTGGCACTGTTTCACAAACCTTTACCAAACTTTGATTAAAGTCAGTGGTACTATTCTATGTTGGCTATTTTCTCCAGATTGTTTGACCAGACAACTTCTAGATCACACTATTTCAAAGAACAAAGCCAGTGGAGAAGGAGGGTAGGACATTTTGTCCATGTCAACATCTGATGACCTCTGAACCCGACCCACACTTCAAAGTGGCTAGCCTGACATCTGGCCAAGGGGCTTGGAATTAAGGATGAGCCTCCTCTCCACAGCTTTCACATTACAGCATGCCCAAGATATGATGGTATTTATGAACTCCTTGTGAGAAGGAAAAATAAGTGTCAGGTGTGCCACACAGGGTTGGCAGAAATCTGCAACAGATTTGCCATCACAAACCTGGTCTTGAGTGGTTCTGTTTCAGTTCTGCACAAGAGCAGATCTGCTCTACAAAGGAAGTGCAGCAAATGGGCACCTGATCCCTGGCAGCAGAAAGAGGATATCCCAATCATGCTCACTAATCTTGCTGCTGGGTCGACTGATGATATAAAAAGCCAGAGAGACAATCATTATTTTATATTCTAATTACCTGCATGACAAAAGTCACTGCATTTCCCCAAATTCCCATTTGGCCTCAGCTCTACAAAGTTAAATCATACATTTTCCAGAGGTCAAGAATTCAAAGCAGCACTTGACAAATCAGGTCAGTGAGTCTGAGGAGTGCACACCTTATTTTTCTTGGCTAAAATTCATCACCTAGAATCCAAGGATGCCAAACAGGGTGTTTATACTGTAAGGAGACATATATTTTTACTTCTCCTCATTATTCATGCACAGTCCCAAAGCAAATTTATAGCAAGCTTTTAAAAATAGCACTAATAATCTTAGGGGCTGCACTAAGACCCTAATTAAGATGGTATATGAATGTTTCCTGCTTGCACGTAAGATTATAGATTTAAGCTGCAGAATCTCAAGGCTCCTTAAGGAATTTCTTTTCTTAACACTAGTTTGGGAAAGATGATTGTCATTCTTGCTTTTATACAAGGTGTTGAGACACCAAGTGAAATATTTTGCTACCTTGACCTGTGACTTGTTAAACCATGTTTAGGACCTGGCTTCTCAGTGGACATTATAACTCACAGTGTAACTGCCCTGGGCCTGGTGAAGCTGGACACACTCACCACCTCTGAAAGTGCTTTCCAAGATGATGAGTGAGGCATCGAGGAGAGGAGGGGTCTTCTCACAAGCATGCAAAGGTTTTGCTGAGGTGAGACTTCTAGCTTCACACAGGACCTCCTCAGCAGAAGCAAGAGTTTGGTTTCCAACAAATGATGTGGCTGCTTCAGCAGCAAGACCAGCCCCTCACGCAATATTGTTGTTCCCTGTCCACTGCTCACCTGGCAACTTCATTAATAAAATGGGATAGATTTATCAAGCTATCACCTCTCTTTCCCACAGCCATGGCTCACCTGCAGGGTGAATCCTTCCTGAAAGATGCAGACACAGGGATCACAGCCAGTTTTGGAACCGGTTCTTCCAGGGTCCTCTCCTTAGAAACGGCAGTGCTGGCACTGCTGATTGCCATTGTTGGAGCTGCAGGAGTACAGCCTGCTGCCTCCAGGTAGGCCTGCAATTTTCTAGGAGCCATGAACTAAAAGAAGAGTTGATGAAAAAAAGTCCAAGCAAGAAAGGAGAGGTTAGGATTCTAACCCCAAATTTCCATCATCAGTCCTAAACACAACTGTTGCTCGGACTGACAAGCCTTGAGATATCATGCAAAACCCACCACAGATGAAAGGGACATTCAGGAACAGCCTTTCCCTCTGCTCGCAGCACAGCAGCAAAACACACCTCCAACTTTTCAGCATGAGTTAAACCTTGATACAACTTGCAGCTTAGGTTAAATATTCCTCCCTTCAGAAGTTACCACACATCGGTGAAATAAGTTCGTGTTGCTTTTTCTGTATAAACATCTCAGAGTCTTCTCACTGGAAACAATTGCCATTTAACGAGTATCCTAGAAAGCTGTAAACCTGATTTAACTGAACTGACAACTCATTCTTTCCAGAAGCAATCATACACTCTTACAGTGACCAAAGCTTTCCTGGCAGAGCTCTCTGTCTGGATTTATCATTAACATCTACATCCTAACACTGCTAAATAATTCAGTACAGCATTTAGCCCTGTGTCCTTGCCTCTCTACTCAGAAACCACTCTCTTTTCTGTATGTTTCAGCAACAGGGAAGAAAAACCTGCCTGGATTGTGATTCTTCCTTGTGCTCTGTAACTGAGGGGGGAACCTCAGTTACCCTTTCACTCTCAACATAGAAGCACAGGTTTTATTTATTTTATTTTGTTGGAAATAGTGTTTATTAGATAACTAAATATAGAGCGTTATTTATCCACACGGAGTCACAACCATGTGGGCTCAGATTCACATGCAAATTCCCCTTTTAATAATCCTAATGCAGGGAGTGCTCCAATCAGAGCGCTATCAGCCCCAGCTCCCAGACACCTGATGCCAGCTTTGCTGGTAATGTAGGCCACCGAAGCAAATCCAGAGAGATTGAGTTGGAAGTGGAGAGAGACTCTGAGATCTATTTGCTTGGCTTCCGAAGGGGTGTCTAACTTCTTTTTTTTTTCTTTTCCGCTATAAAGGGGATATCACTTAAGAGGGATCATTAGCTGCGAGCAGCCCGGCTGGGTCAAGGCTGGGAGGCGGAGACACAGTTGCAAGCAGTGAAGCAAGGTGGAGGCACGAAGACAGAAGACCAGGTTAATGAAAGCATGAGGAGGCTCTTGGGCAGCAGCTCGAAAAAATTTGGACATGCTGACAGGGGAAACTATGACTGGCTAAACAGTGAACCAGGTGGGCCACTTCTGGAAACAGAGCTTCAGGTCTGTATTCCCCCGCTCATCTCTGTGGCATCCCTTTGACTTTGCATGTGTGTGTATGTCTGTGTAATGCCTCAGTGTACAGTGCAGAGTAAATTCCTGGGTATTGGGATGTATCAAAGCAGTACTGCTCAATTACATAGAGCCAGAGCATTTCTTTATTGCTGTTAAGTCTTTTTAAACACATTTGTGGCAAAGAAAAACATTAGATGGAATAATTTTGCTGGGGTGGCAGGTAAGGAAGTTTAATTACCTCTTTTAAGCATAACACATCCTCGATTTCCTTTCTGTTAAACGCGTGTTTACGCCTTGGATCTGGTCCCGTGAAGCCTTTCTGCAGATGTTACAAGTCAGTAGCAGGCAGCAATGAACTCTTGTTCCCTAAGCTGTGCACTGATTACTTCTGCGAGAGAGGATCACACACAGCCGAGTGGGGGAAGGGAAGTAGCCCCCAGAGATGAAAACACAGCCTGCTTTCTGGCTTTGTCTGGGATACAGCAGAAGTGTTTCTCTGATCAAAAATAATAATTTAAGGTGCACGTACTTCTAGGTAAGTGTCCGAAGTAAGATGCATTAGCAAATGAACTGGCCACACTACTCAGCTGATGTATATAAAGTGTACTGTTGCAAAATAAAAGGGGGTAGGAGTGTGGGTGGGTGTCAGAACAGGAAAAAAAGCAGTATTTAAATGCCTCCACAATTTTAACAAAGTCTACCTCACCAGTAACATTGTCAGAGTTAGAATAGCAATGACAATGTCTTCACACCTCAAGTCTGGTTTTATCTGACAATGAGAAACAAACAGCATCACTAGAGTCACATTTCAACAAATATTTGAAAATTCTGTGTAAATCCAGGCTCGCTTCTAAACTTGTGTCATTACTAATTTATACAAAAACACATAAAAATGTTTTTCTATTTGCCAGAGTTACATGGTTTTGCTTTTTACAAGCAATAATGAATCAGCTTCAAGAAGCAGGATAGGGCTTGGAAAAGCACCTATGGGTGGACCACACCCTAATGACTTCAAAGCAAACTTTGTTCCCAATCCGCTTAAAACATTTCAGAAGTATCGGCTTCCTGATTCAACTTCAAAAGATATTAGTATAAATATGGGCTATATTAACAAAATAATTTTAATGGAGTTCCTATTGCTCTAGCAAATCATTAACAACATAATAAATCTTAGCACAACTCAGTCACTTCAATGGGAATTTCAATAAGCAAAATAAACTTTCATTTTTCTACCCTTACACAAAAGCTTTCCTTAAACTCATGTTTTACCCTCCCAAGGCAGGTACTACCCCTCTTTCATCTAGACACATAGTTCAGCTCCAAGCCCATTCCATTACTCATCACAGACATACCACACAACTCAGCCACGCTCGGCATTTCATTCTTTTACCAACAGGCATGAGTAAAAGCTCATCTTAACTGATATGGGTCACATAATCTGTAAGCTGGCAACTGTACATGCTCAGCATGTTAAAAAAACATAGGCAGGCAGATTACTAATGAAAGGCTTTACTGCTTCGAGTATGTGCTCAGTGGTTGGGGGAAACTGACCCTCTGCTTCAGTCCCTACAAATATATAAAGGAAAGGAGGAGAATAAACATGAGCCTACAATGTCCAAACTGTCCTACTAAGAATCAATTCTGGGAAAACAGAGGACTTTTTAGAAATATGATCCCTTTTACTCCCACGCTACTTTCTGACTTTCTCTGTTTTATAAAGGATATTTTCCCATATTTATGTGTCTGTAACTTATTTCATGCTGGAAGTCGGATCCTTATTTTTGTCACTTACAAACCTGACAATAGATGCTTGTGATGACACAGGCAGAGCATGCTGATCTCCAGTGAAGCAGCACCAAAAAAACCAGTCAATTAATAATTCCATCAGTTACTTCATATGCCTGGTGTGGAAACTTTCAAATGTAAAAGAGTAGAGGATTTTACCTTAAATATGTTCTGCAGTCATTTTACTTTCAATTAATGAAGATTCAGTTTGATTTCTAGATCATTTTATTTTGCAGTTCTGGCAGCTATTCCTGATACCTATACACAGTGGTTACTAGTTTTAGAGCCACAGCTTCAGAAGTTAGTTTTAGGTCAGTGTAGAATTTCAGTTTTTAGTTTAGAATTTCAGAATAAGGGGGGCTGTTTAAGTGGCCTTTGATACATTGCATTAAAATTATTCCTATTTTTAGTATAATTTTTTAATGCCTATTAGATTTTCTAAGTCTTTATGTCAAAATTTTGCAACATTCTTCAGTAGCCCTTTAGGCAGTCATTGCAGAAATGGGCACAAAGCCACAATAGAAAAAGAGGGACTAATATTGATCAATTGTCTCCTAATACATTTGATATATGTATATGGATAAATGTACAAGAAGTCCATAAGCTTTTGGAACTACATCTCCAAGTAAAATCAGTCCACGTAATGTTTGGCAGGAGGCAGCATCAAAATGGATATATAATTCCCTGTTCAGGTTCAGGGCATCTGTGGGGCACTATTAACTTATGAAAGATTATTTCAACTCAAATAATACACTAGGTAGCCTACAAATTATTTCACCCAGATAGGAAAGTCTTAACATTAGCTGTGTTTAAAAAGCTATGAACACTCTGAAACACAGACTGAGCAAAACTGATCTTTATTGTCACCTGTTAGCATACAGAAAAGCATGAAGCTGAGTCAGGGGAGGTTTAGGTTAAATATGAGGAAAAAATTTGCACTCAGAGGGTGATTGGGCACTGGAACAGGCTCCCCAGGAAAATGGTCACAGCACCAAGCCTGACAGAGTTCAAAAATCATTTGGAAAATGCTCTCAGACACCTGGTGTGTCTCTTGGGGTGTCCTGCACAGGGTCAGGAGTTGGGCTCAATGATCCTGATGGGTCCCCTCTAACTCAGCATATTTTATAATTCTGTAATATTGCCTCATTCTTAATCCTATCTGCTTTACATACTACTATTTTTCAGATCATAGTAAAACACACTTACTGCTCTTTCACAACTATACAGGGCACGGTATTCACTTAATTACTGGCCATTCAGTGTGCTACTTCCCTCACCTTTCCCAGCATCTTTCACTGTGTCTTCTTCAAACACCAAATGTATTATGTCTTCTTTTGCACACATTACTGAATAGATAGCCACCACGCACTTGTGTGGTTATTTTGAAATAGAATAGGATAAAACAGGAGTCATTCAGTTGGAAGGTGCCTGCAATGAATATCTAGTCTAACCACTCGACCACTTTAGGGAGTGCAAGAGAACATGGGCTGCTTTGTAATAACCTATGTCGTTTTTGCCCAAATCCCTCAGTGCAATAAAGTGCTTGCAGGTTCAGGGCACTGCCTTTTCACCTTCAGAGACAGCAATACAGATGCAGAATTTCTGCAGACCATACCCAAGGATCTCAAGCCAGGCACTCAAATGAAGTATAACCAACGAGCAACCCACAAGAAACACCTCCACTGATCTGTCTTGCCCCTTCTGTAGAGCATTTAGTAGCAGAGACAGAAATACAGCTCCCCAGGAGAATATTTGCTATCCCACACTAGCAGGCAGTCCTCTCTCTTCCCACAGTCTTCTGACTCAGTCACTACATACTCTACACATCCTGCAACACAGTACCTTGTGGTATTGTGGTGTTCATCTTCCCTAAGCAATCTATCACAACCCCAACGAGGCACTTTGTGCACAATAATGTAATTAAAAATTATATGTGTTGCAGAGCAAATTAAGGATTCACAGATTTCAGAAATGCTGTCATTTATTCAGCCTTGAGAGCTTGATTTTGCAACTTTAGAAGCAATGCTACAGGTTACTCTTGGAGAGCCTTTAAATAAGAAGAGTTTTCAGGCCAGTAACCCACTGACACCCTAAGGTGTCCTTTTGTAGCTACTTCACAGACTGTGGCCATCTGAGCTAGCTCATACTACCTATAGTTTCACTGCTTCCAGTTTTTACCATTAGATGCAAACTGTCCCCTCCACCAATAATATATTTTGCACTTTTCTCTTGATGTGTATTTCATTGCAAGGCTTTGGAGCAAAGTATTTCCCTGAGACCCAAGATAATTTGTAATTTCTTCCATCAAGCTTAACCTTTTTCTGAAGTCCAGTATTTGTATCAGGCCATGTCTTACAGATCTAACTCTTGTCTGTGCTTCCACCAGCACACAAAGGATACACTGTCCTTGGCCATTATTTACACCCGAATATTGTTTCAGTGAAATTTATAGGGAAGCTGCACTGAACTTAAATTATAATTGGGGCTTTATATACCTTTGACTAGTCTCATGTAGGAAACACTGGCAATCTCACTCTCTGTCCTCACAAACCACCAGAATACTGTACAACTCACAGATCCTAAGACCAACACTTAACCCTGGTGAAAGCCTGCTCCCTACAAATTAAACCCAAAACCTGGACTTGGATTTTAAAAACAAGCTCTTCGCTGATTGTGAATAATGCTGTCCAGTATAAGATCAGCTCTTCTAAATATTTACTGTAAGACTCTCGGTAACATACCAGTGAGTCTCCACATATGTAGTACACAAACATAATACTGAATGCTTTTTTCTCATTTTCCCTTGACATGTTTTATGCACCTCATAAGACACACTAAAAAAGCATTAACAAACTTTTTAAAAAATCCACTCATTTTAAAGGGATTATTTAATGTCTGCACTAGATGGAAGAACAGCTGGAACAATTTCTTCCAATTCTGCTATTTCCTGTCACTCATTGAATGGCCAGGTAAGACAACAGCTTGTACAGTCAGAAGTTCTTTAATTAAAAACTATCAGTAAATATTAAATACTTCTTTAATATGCTTTTTTTTGGGTAAAAGATAGTTGGGGAAGAATAGCTTAATAGCTAATCTGCAAAGGTTTCAGTGTATTTTAAAATTATTTTCATGAATTTAGCTTCCGACCCACAATACCTTAGGGAAAAAATAAAAAAAGTAGAAATTTCCCCTGCATTATTTGTTAGGAGTCAAAGACTAGTTACATTGTTTTTCTTAGGCATCACCACGTAATAATAGTTTCATAATATGATGACAAAGCAAAGAGGTTACAAATGCCTGGTAGATAATCAGTTGAATGTAAGTTACAGTGTGATTTTGTAGCTAGAAGAATGGCTGTGATTCCCAGAAGAATGAGCATAGAAAGTTTTTGTAGACTAAGAAGGAGACACTGAGTTACTGTCCTTTTCACAAAGCCATTGCTGCAAACGGCCAGTTTGCATCCCTGCTTCCAAAAGCTTTGAGGAAAGAATCACTCGAGTTCTCCCAGCTTGAATAGGCAGCTTCACTCAAAGTAAAGGAAATCTGATCCATTGTTTAGTCTCACCATACAAATGTGAAAAAGCCATCTGATAGCATTTCTTAAAAACTTAAAAAGGGAATGAGTTGATAATAAACAGCAGTATAGGGTCTGTGTTTTCCTCCCTCCCTAGACTAGACTCTGAATGAGATCCAATTATTAGAAGATAGAGCCAGACTGGAAACAGGATATACTAAATTTTAAAGCTAATACAACAGAAGAGCACAAATGGCTTTGTTTGTTCTTCTCATAGCTTATGACTCCAGTTAACATTACATCACAATTCAAAAGCTGTGGGACAGAGGTCTTTTGTGCTACATTTTGGAGAAAACAAAGATGACACACCAGTCCCAACTGTTACTTCTCTTACACCAGAAGTTCTTTTTTCCATAGTTTTAAATAGGGAAATAAGAATCTTGGATCACTGGCAGAACAAGCTCAAGAGCCCCACTCCAAGCTGTCCTGACACTGTGTTTTATTTGGAACTGGCCTGTGAGGTTAGAACAACACGAACAGCAGGTATTGTAGGCAACAGGCCCTGTTTGAAAGGGCTAGTTGTTGTAATAGTTGTTCTTTAAACAATTTTCCAAATACAAAGAAACAACACTAGATGGTGGATCACCAGCCTTATTCATCTGCAATTCAGTGTTCTCCCAAATTTTAAAGGCTTGACTGATCTCCTGCAAAGTCAACTGGTCCTGCTATAATCCAAGAGTAATAAAACGTCATGCGAAATTACATATACTTCCAGGTTGTTGGGTTTTTTCCCCCATTGGAGATAGGGTTTTCTAAAAACCCAATACTCTTTGCAACTTCTCTGGGGTTTTTTGTCTCTGGTTGTGATTTGCTTTAATTGGCCAGTAAATAGAATTCATGAGACTGCACAACATATTACTTGGATGGTATCAGTGCAAAGAGAAAGATATTTGGAAAAGCAGCTGCTATGTCATGAGGCGGAGATGGGGAATGTGTTTTTGCTCTCTGATTAAGAGAACTCCAGGAATCCAACACACTTCCTATTTGCTTTGGTTACAGAGCAGACAACAGACAAGTTCAACCAAAGATGACATAGAACCATTTCTGTGTATCATATTGCCTGCCACCATGATGCTCTTCCTGGCATTCCTGCTACTCTTCCTGTACCGCCGTTGCCAGCGCCGCACTCAGCAGGGGCAGATCTTCAGCATCGACCTTCCTGAGGCCCTGCCTGAGCACGATGTGTCCCATTTCCTTTCTGCGCTGCCCTGGAGCAGTGAACAGAGTTTCCACTACTCCACGCTGCTCCCTGATGCCACATTCCTCTCTGTGTGTTTGCCTCCATCATATGAGGAAGCCACCATGAAGACTTCCATGGGAGAGGCTCACATTGAGCTTTCTCCAGACCCAGTGCCTCCTTATGAAGAGAGCACGCTGCAGACCAGCAGCACCAAATAAACTTCCTATGGAAGCACCTTAGCTGAAGCATGAAGCACAAAGGTAGAACTGCTATGGCCTTTAAAATTTGGGAAAAGATTCCAAATGAGGCACATTTATGAAGGAAGAAACTTGAAGTGACAGGGAATGAGTCTCTTCACCTCATCATAGGATTCTCTACCTTCCATTTTTGACAAGTGTACACACGGTGTAGCACCAAATCCAATCCAGACTAGTAACACAGGGATTCGAGTTAACAAACATGTCATGCAAGGTTTAAATTTATGGAAAGCTGGGAAGCTCTTCCTCTGTAATCCCTCAGCTACAAGGAAATGGCAATAACACTATAGATTCAGCAGTCACAAAAAGGGCTTTTAGCACATACCTATTTCAGTTTGGGTTTTTTTCTACTTTATGCATTTATTTTCAAACGAGTTTTTGACAAGCTGAGTCACTCAGCCTGCGTGTGTTAACATCACATCATTCTGCAGTGCTCTGGAATGATCAATCAGCTCTCAGGAAAGCAAGTAAACATATAACCTCTACAAAATTTCCAGTAACTGTCCCCAAAGGTTCAAATGTGCACTATGAATAAAGGTTGTCTTTTCTCATGATTGAACATGAGGACAACCAGAGAAGATCTGTTTATTCTGGGTGAGGAAGACTCCATACAAGAGCACACTCACACTATTGCTGCAAGCTGCTTGCCAAGTCTGCAAGGTCCCAACATTCCAGACTACTCGCTTGACTTCTTTTCCAAGTCTAAAATAATAATAAATCGTGCAACTTACTTGGTGCAGTGTGTAAACAACTTGGGGAAAAATTAATAAAATCTAGTGCACCAAAAAAAAAAATCTTGTCTGTTGTTGCTGTTGTCTGCAGGGACAGCACGAAGAATGACACGGAATTCAGGTCCAGGATAGAATGGAATTATTTAATTAATTACCACTGCATTTATACAACTTGATTCACAAGAGTGGCATAACAACATTGGGTGCTTGACCATCCACCTCCCAGAGTGATTGGCTGAACAGTATAACACCTATTTCAAAATATTGTCTTCAGTGTACCATAACAAGGCCATGCAAAACAAGTTTGCACCTGTGAGATAAAGTCTTGGTTTACAAAATAGCAAACCATTTCTCAGCTAGTTTGCATGAGAATGAAGACTTTCACAGGAGGCAAGCAGGAAAATTTCTCTGCTAGCTTTTTTAGCATCCATAATTCCCCCTTCTTGTTTTAAAGACCAAAACGGTAGTGTTTGTAATCCTCTGCGGGATCCCTTGCAGCAAGGAGAACAAACACAGCATAAGGATCCATTTGGTAGTGGCTGTTACCAAACTAAATCCAAATCAGATACCAACTTAGAGTAGGCAGAGAGATTCTCCAGCAACGCCAGGGGAGATACCTCTAGCGAATCCAGCTATACATCCAGTCATTAATTCTGAATAGCTTTAAGGCCTCTAACATTCTGCATAACATTCTGACTCCATAACATTAGAAACTTGAAATTCACTCTCTGAAATTCAGTCTCTGCTTGTAGAAGGACCAGGCTGATGGTCAACATCTTGGTCACCATCAGAGGGATCATTCGATGAATGATCTGCATTCTGGTCATCATTTGAAGGTTGCCTTGGAGGATGCCTGTTCTACCTCTGGTGCTGCAGGTCAGGGTGGACACATCTTGCAGGTAGCCATCGCACCCCAGTATCTGTGGAAACACAAGCATACCCACGACCCCAAGCAATAAGCTCATGCGGGCCTTCCCACTTCTCAGTGAGGAGGTCCTGTACCCAGACTTTCGCTCGAGGCAGGTGCGTCTTGCCTGCAGACTGCAATGAGAGAAAATGATTCAAAATAACAGGATTGTTTGAATTTAGTGGCACTGTAAGATGATTAATTGTATATAAAGCTTTTTCTAGTCGGCTCTGTGGGGTTTCTCCATGCATTCCCCCTTTTTGTTTCTCCAGAACACACTTCAAGGTACCATGAGTGTGTTCAACAATGGCTTGGCCAGTAGGAGAATAAGAAATACCCAAGGTATGATCTACATCCCACAGGTGCAGAAACTGCTGTGTCTTCTGATAGACATAGGCAGGGCCATTATCGGTTTTCACAGAAGAAGGTACACCCAAAATCACGAAAGTGAGTTTCCTATGGGCGATAACATCACGGCCTTTCTCCCCAGTATGAGCAGATGCCCACATAGCTGAGGAGAATGTGTCAATAGACACATGCACATGCTTAAATCTGCCAAATTCAGGAATGTGTGTTACATCCGAACAGCCAAAGCTGCAAGGCCTGTAGGCCTCTAGGGTTTACCGCGATGGCGGAGGTGCAGCGAGCCCGTGACCGTCAGCACAAGCACTGACAATGTCCCGAGCCTCAGCTGGCGTCAAATGAAACTGTTTCTGCAGGGTATGCGCACTTTGATGGAAGAAATTGTGCGATGCCGTGGCTTGTGCAATTTTGTCAGGCTGAGGCGCTACTCAGGCAGGGTTAGCTAACCTGTCAGCCCTGGCATTGCCTTCTGTTGTGAAACCTGGCAAATTAGTGTGGCTTTGAATATGCAAAATGTAATATGGATGCACTCGAGCTTGAATTGCACTCCACAAGGCCTTCAATAGTGAAAACAGAGCTGCATTATTCACTTCCTTCAAAAGTGAGCAATCTAAGCACTGAGTCATGTCTGCTACATAGGCAGAGTCAGTGACCAAATTCAAAGGAACCTGAGAAAACTGCTGAAAAGCCATGGCAACAGCCCTCCAGTCAACCAGCTGGGCTGAGCCTGACTCATGACCTTCCAGCACCTGCCACTCAGATTCTTCCCTCCGGCTAACTACAGGTCTCCCAGTTTTCCCAGACCCATTGGTGAAGACGGTGGGCCCTTTCACTGGCACCCGACTATTTTTTGGTCGTAAGGTGAAGCTGGTCAATTTTGCCATTCACAGTATTTTATGGCTGGGTGGATGTTGAGCAATCTATCCCAAAAAGTTTTGCAGCGCACTTTGCAAAGGAGCACTGTTAGTAAGGCTCCACTCAAAGTGTTCCTGCTGTATCGGAAGAACAATTGTTGCAGGATCCGCTGCCATTAATTGCGGACACCGTTGGTGGCATTTGATTATCAAACAAGCGATCAATTCAAACAATGTGGGTGCTGTCTCTTTTGGCTGATGTGGCAAGAAGACCCATTCTAGGATATGTAAAGGGTCGGGCCACTCTTTATTCCATTGGCCAATGATACCTGTGGGATGCAGATCTGGAGTGGTAATGAAAACAGTGATATCAATGGAGGGATCCACTCAATGAACCTGATGAGCAGAAACAGCCTGTTGTACCTCCTCCAGCGCTCGTCGCGCTTCAGGAGTCAATTTTAGAGGTGAATTCAACTCAGGGTCCCCCTTTAAAATATTAAAAAGCAGGGCAAGCTGGGCCGTGGTTAGCCCTAAATAACGACATGACCAAGTAATGATACCCAGCAATTTCTGAGCATCATTCAAAGTCTTAATAGAATCCGAGAATTGCACCTCCTGATGTTGTATGGTCTGATCCAGAATTTTGACTCCTAAGTATTTCCAAGGAGGTTGCCGTTGAACTTTCTCCAGAGCCACCTGCAATCCATAAGAATGCAGAGCAGCAAACAGCCGAGGCTGAATCCTCAGCATCTCGTCCTGGGTGGATGCTGCCACCAGGATACCATTCATGTACTGGTAGCAGTATGCCCCAGGAAACTGCTCACGGACTCTGGACAAAGCCTGAGCGACATACCACTGGCAAATAGTTGGGCTGTTCTTCATGCCCTGAGGTAGAACCTTCCATTGATACCTCTGCGCAGGTAACCGCAGGCATTGTTAACTGCAGGCACAGTAAAAGCAAATTTTGGCTTATCATTAGGATGTAAAGGAATAGTGAAAAAACAATCCTTCAAATCAATGATCAGGATTTCCCACCCTGTTGGGATCATGGTGGGTAAGGGCATACCAGCCTGCAATGCCCCCATACTTTCCATCACTTCATTGACTTCTCGGAGATCCTGTAACAATCTCCATTTCCCTGATTTTTTCTTGATTACAAAACAGGAGTGTTCCAGGGACTAGTAGAAGGCTCAAGATGCCCCTGTTGTAATTGTTCCTGGACTAACTGGTGAAGGGCAACTAATTTCTCTTTTGGTAGGGGCCACTGATGAATCCAGATAGACTTGTGTACTAGCCACCACAAAGGCAGCGTAGGATATACTGCACCCTTCAGTACAGTAGCCCCCATCAAAAATTTGTCCCAATCCGTACCCCAAAAGCTGCCAACACATCCTGCCCCCAGAGGTTAAGCAGAGCTGTAATGACATAGGGCCGAACTGTAGCTGTTTGCCCCTCTGCATTTTTCACCAGCACAGGTCGCTCGCTTAAATAGCTCTGTGTGGTTCCTCTCAACCCTGCGATGGCTGACCCCACAGGGGCCAGAGGCCACGTGAGAGGCCATGCAGAGAAGGAGATAATTGTCACATCAGCGCCCGTGTTGATCAAACCTCGGAGATGGATCTGGGGTGGATGGGCATTTGGCAGGATTAGGGTACACGTCATCTGAGGCTTTTGGCTGGAGATGTCTGCAGTCCAGAAGACCTGCGGAAGTCCCATAGAGCCAAAGCTACCATCTCCACGACTTCGTTGTTCTGCCCTAGGAACACAAGACTTAAAAGGGACAAGTTGAGCAATTCTAGTCTTTTCAGGAATAGTAACAGGGGGGGGTGGATGTGGAAACCATAGCACAAATCTGGCCTGTAAAATCAGCATCAATAACTCCTGGGTGTACAAAGATCCCCTGAATGGTAACACTAGATCTACCCACAAGCAGTGTGCTGAAGCCTTGACCTAGGGGTCCATAAGCATCAAAGGGAACCTTATAAACACAACTGGAGTCTAAGACAACTGTTACTGCAGTGTACACATCCACCCCGGCTGATCCCTGGGTGCTGGCTGAAAGCCGGCTGAGTAGTCCTGTGTCAGAGGAGCCTAGGGAAACATTTGTATCTGGGCGCAATTCCCCTGTGTGCCCCTCAGCCCATTTTTTCCCGGGCATATCAGGGATTGACCACTGACATGGTAGATAGATTGACAGTAGTCTGAGCTGTTGCTTTATCTCGTGCCAATCGGCCAAGATTTGTTCCCCAAGAGAGTCAGATATTGGGGAGCATGGCCACTGCTGCTTCCTCCCCTGAGCCGAAAAAACCCCAACTGTTGGGACATGTGTATGATAACCAAGGGCTACAGGGCTCGGAGTGGGACAAGAGGACACCGAACACGTGGGTGCGGGTGACCAAGGGTGCTGCACTGAGCCCAGGTACAGGGCTGATGGCGCGGGAGCCGCTTGTGGTGCCAGCGTGGCCGGTTGCGCCATCGTAGGCAGCGGTGCCGAGGCGGCAGTCGCCATGACCCCCACCGCCGCTTCCACGGATGGCAACGGCGGGGCCGCAGGGAGGGCAGGTCCCACCGTGGCAACCGAAGCAGGGGCTAAAGAGAGGGGGCACCCCGATCCTCCTACGGGTGAGGGATGGATATATTTCCGGGGACAGGGGTACACACCCTTTGTCTTCCTGTGGGAGGGTATCGGGAGCCGGATGACCGAACTTCCCACACTACTCGGGGTCCCAGGGAGGGCAGATCCCACTGCGGTAACTGAAGCAGGGGCTAAAGACGGGGGGTGCCCCGATCCTCCTACCAGTGAGGGATGGATATATTTCAGGGGGCAGGGGTACGCACCTTTTGTCTTCTCCCAAGAAGGTATCAGGAGCTCGACGACCGAACTTCCCATGCTACTCAGGGTCCCGCCACCCTCAGAGAACTCACCATCCCCATCTGAGCTTGGGAAGCCCCCAGACTCAGATTCATCTGATCCTGGGTTGACTTTTCTGTCGCTGCTTTTTGTCCATTTTTCCATTGCTTCGTGTAAAGTCCCCCAGGTACGTATCAAATCAGCTACCCCTGCGTCGCCAGCTGAAAATTCATGGATTAGGGCATCCCCTAGTCCCCTCCAGGTGTCTGGGTTCAAAACATTATCAAAGTCTGCAAAATATCCATGTCCGATGGACCAGGTAGATAACGCAGTGAGCTCCTCCTCGCTTATATTAACTCCTGCGATCTGTATCACAGACTTGAAGGCAGAAAATACCTTGCTTTCTTTGAAGGATTTATGCTCCATGTCTCAGTCTATAGTCCCGTGCAGCCCCAGAGGGGGGCCGGTCGCGGTCTGGCACGTACCTTCTTAGGGGCTGTGGTTGCAGTACACGTCGCGGGGTCACCAGATGTTGCTGTTGTCCACAGGGACAGCACGAAGAACGACACGGAATTCAGGTCCAGGATAGAATGGAATTATTTAATTAATTACCACTGCATTTATACAACTTGATTCACAAGAGTGGCATAACAACATTGGGTGCTTGACCATCCACCTCCCAGAGTGATTGGCTGAACAGTATAACACCTATTTCAAAATATTGTCTTCAGTGTACCATAACAAGGCCATGCAAAACAAGTTTGCACCTGTGAGATAAAGTCTTGGTTTACAAAATAGCAAACCATTTCTCAGCTAGTTTGCGTGAGAACCAAGACTTTCACAGGAGGCAAGCAGGAAGATTTCTCTGCTAGCTTTTTTAGCATCCAGTCTGTATTTCAAAATGGCATTATAATCCTTTCCCCCACATCACTAGGGCAAGGTGAGGCTAATTCAAGTGTGTTGGTGGCAGTGGTTCAGAGGGTTTGCATATGCATACTTTCAGACAATGATGTATGTTATCTTTAACTCTTTCTTACAGGGTAGCATTTTCCCTATGTTAATAGATGCTCTTGTTACAGAAGGTGGTTACTACAGATCCTGACAGCCTCAAAAGTTATGTTGGCAAGCCACAGACAAATGCAGTGTCATGGAATAGCTGACACCTGCAAGGAAGAAACTGTTGTAGCAGCTTGTGCGGTCTTGGTGTAACTTACAAACCCAAACGCTGTCCTGACTTGGACTTGGTGATTTCAACAACTGTCAAGAGGTGTCAACACCAGCCAGTCCTACTTTATGAACTTAGCACATTCCTTAAAAAAAACCAACAAAAACAACAGAAAGAAAAAATCATCACTGTACTGCAGAAGAAAGGCCACTTTAGAGCTGCAAGGTGGTTAAATTTTGTGTTATGTCAACTGTGACACAATCACAGTAACCAAATAGTTCACATCAAAACTGATGCTCCTATTCATATGTTTCTCTTACAACAAGAAAAGAATATGCCTTTTTTAATTCAGAAAAGGGGCTATTTTCTTGAACTACAAATTTGAGATCATTCTTTTTCTAATGCTCCATTTGGGTTGTCAAACTGAAGCAGCAGATGTTTTGGAAAACTCCAAATCCAATCAACCATTTTTCTTTTCAGATCTGATCTGGGAACCGTTCCCAGTATTTGCTGATGTGTTGGAAAGTACCATATTCTACTGCCTCCTTGCATTTTCTTTATCTTCTTAATATTTGGTACATGCAGTTATTTCCAAGGAAAGCTGGAAAAACACAAGAGCCCCAAACAACATAACTGATTAGAAAGGTGCAAAGGTTTGAGGTTCAAAGATAAACCACTTCTGCCTCTGGTGTTTGTATATTCCACTAACTTCAGCGGAATTGTATGGATATGCTTGAAAACTCAGACATTGTCATATCAAGCTGGTATATTTTGCCTTAAGAAACCTTAAGAGATCTGCTGTGTTCTGAAATGAGTTATGCTGTTCTTCAGCACAATCTCTTGTTTACCCTTAGCCTGGGTAGAGCCTGATACTCAGCTTCTGGGCTCATCATTCTAAACTGCTCTCCAGTTACCTTAGTTAACTACTTAGTAGCAGGTTTTCTTAGTTTTAAGAAAAATTTTGACTGGTATTTCTTGTGATCAAGACTGATATACTTCTATCACTAGTTGGGAATTGTTATTCTCTGCAAGAATATAGAGTCATTGCGCTTCACACAGTATTTATTGGACAACCCTCACATCCGGCTTTAGACAAATGGTTTCTGACTGTTAGCATTGCTATAGACAATTAAAAACAGACACTTGCTCAACCCAAATTAACGGAAACGGTGCCATGACTTAAATTCTTCTTTCTAGTAAACTGCTTTTTAATCCATCTGGAATTAGTACCCCTTATCTCATTCCAACACAGATTTGCCTAGACTTGTATGTTAATAGTCCCTAGTGGGTTTCAACATAACCAGCATCTCCACTCTTAAATCTCCACCCCAAAGAGAAGGTCCACTAAAAAAAATAGAGGATGTTTCTCATGCAAACATACTGAAATTAAATCTCCATTGCCTAGAAGCTGCCTCTGATCCTGTCAGGCTGCAGTGACACACCTCTCAGCAGGCACCGTGTTACTGATGTTAACACTACTGATTGTGGAGCAGCTGTCAGGTCCTCTGGGCAAACACCTTGTGCATCAAAGCAGAGAGCTCATGACCTGAAAGGAATTCATGCCTGGCAATAGAGCAACCACAAATGGGAAGATCTTTCATTTTCTTAGCTGCAGTAATCTGAAAGGTAAAAGTTTAGAGCACCCCATCGAAAAGGAAGATGTTGGAGTTGAGACCACAAACAAAAAGTGAGGAGAGACATTAAGTTTTCAATAACATAAATGATAACTGCAAATAAAGTAAAATAAGGATCCCCCATGCCTGCACCAATCTGAACTGGTACTAGTGATTTTAATCTTGAAGAAAGATTCAATCAGAAAAGAAATTTCTAAAAGTGAAGTGCAATCTGAAAAGGCAGTGAAGCAGTGGCAACACCATCTCTGGACATATTGAAAAGGTAGACAAACATCTGTCTAGAGTGATAAAGGCTCCTGATTGGAGCAGAAAATGGATTAGATGTCTTCTCTGTGTCCTTTTCTGTTCCTACGCCCTAAAGTTATATAAAAGTAAATTTTGTTCATTGTTTCCAAATTGTATGAAATCAGATGTCTGTTTCTTTGAAAATCTCGTACTATGAGATTTCATGTGCATCCAGAAATCACTGTAATATTGGCAGTGGACTTTATAGCCACAAGGTTCTCTTTCTTTTTTGTTTAAATCTTGTATCTGCTAGTACACATACAAAGTCTTACAAATTATGAACTTACTTTGATGTGAAGGGTAATCGTATTTCAGTTTTCTATCAGGAAAATACTGAGGAACCACAATGAGATTAATTATGCATACACTACCCCTTGTTTTTATTTAGTAGGAAACTATGGAACAATACAGGCCCCCTCGTTAAGGAGGCTTCACCAGCGTAGAGGGCAATCTCTGTGCTTGTCTTCCCTGTGAGAGCTGCAGAGTCCCTCACTGACATGGGTCCATTGTTCTGCAGACCCACATGAATACACGTCTTGCACACATGGCAGATTCTTGATCAAAAGACATTTAATGGAAAAAAACACAGGTAATTTATACAAGATAGCTCTTCTAAATATCCACTGAAAGTATTCAGCATGCATCTCCAATAATGACACAGTGGTTTCATCTTAATAGAATAGCCTGTCTCTCTCATTTTAGCTGAAGGAAAAAAGATGACACAGCTCTTTGCAACTACTATGGGAGCTCAGAAACTAACATCTTGGATAAAATTGATTCATACTTGTGCATAGATTGAGCATCTGGCACCTGATCTTTGCTGAACTTAAAACTAACTCATGACTCACTGGTTTGCACTTGCCAGTGATAAAATGTGTTTTTTGAAACAGAATAGTCATTGCTTGGTCTTATGAAGTAACCCTTGGTCTAGGAAAGGCAGAATAAGTGTTTCAGTGCAGACATTTCACTTCAGAGAGATGCTGACCTGCAACGAGTATCTTGACTAGAAATTTAGGTCTTGTACTAAAGTGGAAAAAACTTTAAAAAAAACCCGAACACACCCTGACATCAAGTCAGAATATCTTTATGGAAGTTCAGTAATATCACAGTGGTCAAGAAAGAACTGCTCCCAAAATAAAACTTTGCTTAATTCATGCTTACAAGGGTTTTACTTGGATCCCCATGCCAGCAAAGCCTCCAAATACAGACACACAACTACTTACACTAGTACAAACTCCACTGGCATAAACTATATATGCTCCAGTAGTGAAAACTTACAAATGTAGGTTTTATCAGTATGAGAAAGTGAGTGGGCAGTCTTTTTCTGGCTAGGAGAGTAATTTTATTTGGGTGTGGGGTTTTTTGTTGTTGTTATTGTTTTTTGTTGGGGTTTTTTTACACATTTTCAAGAAGGAACATTGCACAAAAACATCAGATAAGGATGAGCTGAATGCTTATGGCAAATAAATTATTCACCGACTCCTCTCTCAAAAACTGTCATAAGTGAAACAGTTATGAATTTTTAATAATGGAATTTCTTAATTACAGTCTGTTAGTAAATGATCATGTCATGTCACGACTTCCGTTACCAAGTAGCTCTATTCATCACTTGGATAACGAGGTCTTCTGCAGAACAGGAAAGGCAAGTGAGTGTGGGGCCTAAGGAAGGTGTCCTCCGTAGTAAAGACAGCCTGCCATTCTCAGCGGTATGGCTAGCAAGGCTGGGCACAGCCAATAAATCAATGCTGCAGATGCATGGCTGCTGATGAAGACAGCAAAACCTCACTGAAAACTCTTGGATACATGACTAGGCTGACAGGAGTGTAAGTGTAGTTTCACACTTTCACAAGCTTTTCATTAAAAAGGTAAAAAAATGCCAATGTCTTTCATGTTTGTTGAGGGTATGAAAGAATCAAACTTGTCCATGACTTTGGCTCCATCAGTGGTTTCACTTCTGATTATTCACAGGAATATCGTGTCTATGAGAGTTACCTGTCAGAAATTAAGTTTAAGGAAGAAGCAGCAATCAAAACTGTAGTACTCAGAATTTCATAGAAACAAATCATAGAATCATTGAGGTTGGAAAAGGCCTCTAAGATAAAGCCCAACTTTTAACCCAGCATTGCCATGTTCACTGCTAAACCATGTCTGTAAATGACATATCTACATATTTTTTTAACACTTCCAGGGATGGTGACACCACCACTTTCCTGGACAGCCTGTTTCAATGTTTGATAACCCTTTCAGTGAAGAAATTTTTCCTAATATCCAATTTAAACCTTCCCTAGTGCAATTTTTCCTCTCTTCTTGTCACTTTTTACTTGGGTGAAGAGACCAACCCTTAGCTCACTACAAACATCCTTTCAAACCAGTTGTGACATTAATATCAGGTTATCTTCTCCAGCCCCTTCTATATTCATTTGTCCCTATAATGTCAGCATTATTTTATTCTCGAATGCTTATTCTTGTTATTTTATTTCTTGAATGCTTACCTTAGAACTTTTCAAACATTTCCAGCTGTGACAAAAATAAATATTTCAAAGCAAGAGAGCATGGACAGGCAATCCTCTCTAGTCATGTCAAGCACCTTCATAGGTTTATCTTTTATTTTGTAGTGTTTTGGTGTTGGGGTTTTAGTTCTCCTCCTGTTTTTCTTTTTCTCTTAAAGGAATTTTCCCCATACATGTTGCCAGGGGGGCAAATTACTGGGTGCTTAAGGAAAGCAAAGGACCTGGCCATAGCGGGAGGGGTGCATCTCTTTCACGTGGGTTTGTGGGCAGTCAGTTCCTGGCGTTTGGACAGAGAGAGAGGCTGCTTCTTCGGCTGCCTTCCTTCTACCAGAGAAACCCCGGGACCCCAAGCCCGCCTTCCCTGCCCCGCTGGGAGCTGGGCTGCGGCCGTCCTGCCCCCGCTGTTGCTTTGAGCCTTCGCTGCTCTGCAGCCCCGCCGTGCCCTGCCCGCCGAGATCTCCGGGGGGTTCCCACCGCAGCTCCTGAGTTTGGATACATCTCATCTGCCACCCGGGATTTGTGCTCATCCCTGCCGTTCCCAGCCTGCTGTTCCTGAGAGTCCGGGATTGGCTGCCCAGGGGTTTGTGAAGCCTTTGTCCCATCCCTTCCCGGGATCCCAGGGCACCGGTGCCGCGTGCTCCCCGAGCTCGCTCCGGAGCGCCCCCTGCAGCCGCGGGGGAACCATCGCACCTGCCCTGCTCACCGGGAGCCGCCAGCGCCCCTGCCGGCTGCGAGCGGAACTGCACCCGAGGGGAAAGGGCCCGACAGCCGAGAAGGCTGGGACTGGGTTTGTGATTGTTTGCTGTTACTGCCATAGTTATTGGTGTTTGTTTGACTGGTTATACACACATAGATATATCATAGTAAAGAACTGTTATTCCTATTCCCCATATCTTTGCCTAAAAGCCCCTTGATTTCAAAATTATAATAACTCGGAGGGAAGGGGGGTTGCATCTGCTGTTCCAAGGGAGGCTCCTGCCTTCCTTAGCAGACACCTGTCTTTCAAACCAAGACATTTGGTTTCTTGTTTTGGTTTGTTTTTTCCAGGTTCAAACTAGGAGAACTGAATGCATGCTGTTTTAGTTCTTTGAGTGCTAATGAACTGAATTGCTTTAGTGGCCTTCCAAGCACAGAGAGCAGGAAGAAAAGCCATACTTTTCCTGCCCTACCTCATCAAGTATCCTAAAGGGAAAGGAATGTGAAAAAGATCATAAATCAGGATAAAAAAGGTAAGGGAAATGCCCATCCAGAAATAAGCCTCTCAAAAATTTGCTTTCTCCTCCCCGACTTCCTATTTTTCACTTTCCTCTCCTTTAGCTTAATTTCAATTTTCTGCCAGCTATAAAAAAGACAACACAGAAAGGAAAACTACCTCCACAGACTGACCCACAGCTGTAAAGAGCAAAACTAAGTGTCATGTATTATGGTCTACTAGTAATCTGGAATATCTTTTTGTCATTATAAAGTGCTTTTTTTTTAAGTGGAAGTCAGTTTCCACTACAGGTAAACCAGACAAATTCAGACATTTCTACAAACACATTTCCCTGGTTATTATTATTTAAATTATTTAAACAGCACAATTAAAAACTCAGTATGTGTTTCAGTTCTGTGGCATTTTTTCTCTCTCTTTTTCTTCCAGTTTGGAAAACTCGCAGTTGACAACAGTCTCAGAGGTTAGTATGGCCTAAGGTTCTTCAGAAAGACTGTACACTTCTGTTTTAGAAAAATAAATAAACTTGAAGGGAATTAGCTTGTTTATAAACCCTATCTTCAACTAACACTCACCCTTTCTCAATTCTGTTAATGATGCAGGACCTAACATTTCTATAAATAGCTGATTTCTAGTAGTTTCTAGCAGCGAAACATTGTGGTCATCAGAAACTAAAAAATGCTGCTGTCATATGCAACGAAAGGGAAAAAAAAAAGCAGATCCATTAGCACAACCCTTCAGTGTTTGGCTGCATCAGGAAGATCAAAGCAAACAGAGGACATTAGTTTGGAGACAGAAGAAGCCACGTAAATACAGTCCTGTCTAGCACAATTCTGAAACTATCACAGTGGTTCTTCTTCTCCACAGCATTACCAGAAATCATCACCTGGAGAAGAAGCACAGTGCTGCATGACAGAGGAGCATGGTGCCCCTATGCATGACTGGTGACACCTGAGGCATTGTCATCAATGGGCCCACGTGGTGCCACGCTCCACCATGAGGTCCTGCACCTCTCCAGCAGCCCCAGTCCTGACACTCCCACCCATGAGAAGGAAAGGCTGACTGGTCTCAACCTGCCCAGTAAGACCTCTGGAACCAAAATAAAATAATCAAGTTTTAGACCCTTAGAGCATATTTTTATTACAAAAGTAGCAAGTTAATACCCTGCTAACATCTAGACCTTGTGCCAGTAGTTATGGCAGACTCTATAAAATACAGACACAAATTCTACTTTCTTTACCTAAAAGCATGACCTAACATAAACTAGAGCACACGGAAAGAACTAATGTTTGGTATTGCATTTTATGCTTTGCAGATCATCCTGCAAGTCAGAGGGCTTATTTTCTAATCTATTATTCTTTATCTAGTTTATGCATACCTTATTTTAAATAAGGTTAATAAATATTGTAGGGATGGCAGGCAAGCTAAACTATAAGCATGAAGTATGCCTGGATACTGTATCTGAGAGCTCCACATGAACAGCTCTCTCTCTTTAGCTAACACCACTCCAGAAAATTATCACCTCCTATGTATTTTCAGTTATCTGGACTCCTTCCACATGCCCACTCCAACTACCAACTGACCACACAGTTGTTGGAAGCATTTATGACTTTGGTTTGTCCAGTCTTATTAAATAACAGGTTTTCTGTTTTAGCTGGGACTGAGTTTCAGGAAATATTTACACTACATGCATTAACTTCCAGTAAATATAATTTTCTAGTTTTGTTAGAAGACAACGAATATTTCCAGAATGGCTTGCATTTAGAGCAATTATACTGATTTTTAAAGAGCTGAAAAGAAATTTTTATGAGAATGACAAACTGCTTCCCTGACCCAAGGTGTGCTGGGCACCACTCCCAGCTACCAGAAGAGGGGAGATTGGCAAGGCCTTCTCTCCATTAGGTAGCTTGCCATCATGTTTAACAGACACTAAGATTAAATTCCCAATTTTTCCAGGCTTGTTTGGTGGAACTGGATACCACCACATCCAACAGCTACTCCAAGGGAGGTTGGATTTCACTGCTGGTGGGCCTTACAGAGTTTCCAGTGACTCCTGTTCACTGGGGGCCCCTTGCCCCCAGTGCTGTATCAGCCCTTTTAAAAGTTGTATGCCTTTATTTAGTACTTCTCATAAATTACCACAATGGTACCCAACAACACAGACAACTCCAACTGGTATTTTTCCTGCTAACACTGTTTTGAACAATAAATTTTGACAAAATATGTATTATTCTTAACCCCAGTCTTTAGTTCTCAACTGCCTCGCTCCCAGTTTGTGACAGCTGCACAGCAAAGGTTCCTTTCTGCTCATGTCTGCCCAAAGCAGCAAAACAGTTGTCAGTGCCTAGATAATGCCCAGCTCTTTGGGCTGGTACAGGATCAACTGCCCTGAATGGCACCAGGGCTTCTGATGGAGCCTGTCAGGAGATGTTTCCCTGCATCCTCCAAGTTTCTGGAAATAAGAGGGAACTGCCAAAGCTGGACCAAGTGGCAGCTTCATCCAGAGACCCCAGTGACAGTTCAATAGCTCTGTATCAAACCATTAAGTGTCTGGCAAATCAGCACAGTTGTAAATATTTAATACCAGATAGTCTGCTCAGAGTAGACCAGCACTTACTCATATCTGTCTCAGTTTCCTTCCCTAGGCACTCTGCACAGAGGGGACAGACAGATGGCCTCCAAGCCCCATCAGTGTTTGCTCCTGTGTCCCCCTGCCTGCACACTTTCCTCAGGGGGGTGTCTGTGACTGGCAGATACCCTGATGAGGTAACAGCCCGAGCAGGTACAAGGCCTTAACAGATGGAAAAGGGTGAGTAAAGTGTATATATAGGAGGATTAGGAGTGCTTTTTCTGACACCAAGGGAAGAGCCTGGACACCCTGCCAGATTCCTAGTAAGGGTCACCAAGTACCTGCTGAATTATGAAGGTTGCTTCACATCCACAAGGATCCATCAGCACAGATTACTTTAATTTGCTAAACACAAAACCGCAGCAACCCAGAAGGAGACTCACAGTTCTGGCTTTAGAGCCTTACAGAGAGTGGTAATTGGCAAACATGACACATACTGCTGCCCAATTTTAACCCACATCCTCCATACCTCTGCCAGTCAGGTGTCCTGGGTTGCAGTGTATTCTATCACCATCCTCATGAGCTGTTGAAATCAGGTGGGGCAGTGTTTCCTTGCCTCCTCCCCCCAGACTATCTTGCTGTTAATGGCCCATCATTGTCCTGCCGCCTGACTCAGAGATAACTCCCTCTGGACTATCTTCTGTTAATGAGCCAAATCAACACCTGGCCTCATGACTCATTACCCCATTGTGAGATGCTCCACCCAGAGGGAGGAACCAAGCATCCCAGTGTGGATATAAGCTGAGGCTGAACACCAGAGACAAGGCCTTTCCACTGGATTTCCAGAGGACAGGCGCTACACAGCCACCACTGGACCTTCTGAGGAAGAGCAGACCCTCTTTTCTACAGGATCACTGCTTCAGATGACTGCAGCCACCATTCTAGCAGACTGCTACCACCACCCTGCCTAACAGGGACTCAGGTTGTATCTTGACTCTGTCAGTTTGAACCAGTGTTTTCTTTTAGTTTTTTTTCTTTCTTTTTCTTTAACTTCCCCATTAAATTGTTATTCTGACTTGGTGCCTCCCACTGGTTTGTTTTCAAACTAGTACATCAGGGCACCCTTAATCTAGCTGCTGGTTCAATGAAGGGCACAGAAGGTAATGGGTAGTAGCAGTCCTTACAGCAGTCAGCTTAAGTACTAGAATGAAAAGCAAAGGCTTTAAAGTCACACCCTGTTCACCAGAAGTGTTTTACATAGCTCCTTCTACTGTCTAACTTCTTCCTCTTAAAGGGGCCTGTAAGTTTTGCATCCTCTGGTTCCACTACTCACCACTCAGAAAGTTATAATTTCAGATTAAATGCAATTTGTATCAAAGAATAAAAAATGATATGATAATTTCTATACTGTTTAAGGCAATTGAAAATTTGACCTACATTGAAATACTTGATTACAACCATTTTGAGAGGATTTAAATAGCTGTTTTCCATTCTGTACACAGGTTTTCTTCAGTTTTGATATAGCTCCCTGAACAACAAATTTTTCCTGGTATGGTATTATGAAGGCAAGGATACTTTCAACAGAGGGAATTCTGTTCTGGGTAACAGTCAATAAAATAGCAATAGATCTTTTAACTCAGTGCATTTAAAAGTACCTATAGCAAACACTGTTGATAAGCCATGGGAAAGCAAGACATAGCCTTACAGACAACTTCAGGTGCAACTATCTCTTTCATTGTGCTTTTCAAAGCTCCCCCCCCCAAATTAACTTTAACTTGCAATCAGATTTCACCTGTGGCTTGTTTCCTGCAGAGCAATCAAGGGGCTCTCAGGACTTAAAGGAACCCTTAAGAAATCATCATGCAGCCAAAATTTAACTTTCTTGGTTAGTCTGGCTAGTTTCAATTAGGTGCTAGTGCTGCTCCAGACTTTGACTTGGGTGCTATAACCTGGCCTAGTCTTCCCAATCCCACAGGCAGCTGTGGTCTTTTCTTGTGCCCATCCCTGACTAACTTAACACTTTCCAGTTCTCAGTGAGGAGAAAACGACTGAGCTGAATAAAGACCACTTAGGGGTAGGAACATTCGTTTTGTCAGGTCTGCAAAGTGCATGGCCAACAGAGAGTTGCCTCCATTCCCAGCAGGCTTGCTGCAAAACAGTTCAGGATTAGTAGTGATGCTTCAGATGTACTTCCTTGGGAGCTGAGCAAAAAGGGTGTGCTGGGTAGCAAGGTTTCCTCAGAACACTAGTCTAATGTAATGTGATTATGCTGCATGGGTTCTGAGTCTATTCTCTTACTGGCTTTTCTGCCCTGTTAAGGCCTCTCTGTGAAACCTGTATGAAGTCAGGTAATTTCAAAAATACAAAGTTTCTTCAAGTTTCATGGAAACTCAAATTTCAAGGAAAGTGACTACAACAATGACCTCACTATGGGAAGGACTGTAGTATTCATCCCCTGTAAGACACTGAGAAAACCCACGTAGAAGAAAGCCTCTGTATATATGGTGAAAATGTTATTGCAGTGTGCCCTCTGCAATGCAGCAGAGAATCCAACAAGTTGTAAAGGTACAGAAAAACTGGCATTTGTACTTTGTTGCCCTCAGAACTACAGCAGAACAACAAAGTTATATGAGATTTATTTGCAGAATTAAAGGAGCAAATGAAGCCACTGAGACAGATGCTTTCTTGAACTCCATGCTGTTTAGCTGATCTGCCTGAGTTTCTGTGCCATTGAGCTGTTTTCACTTACCTGATCTTCTGAAGGGATGAAAATATTGATGGTGCCCCAAGTGAGCCTGGTGCACATCCACTCTGCATCTGCCTTTGCAGTCTTCTCTTAATGCCATTCAAACACAGGATAATGGAATTAATCTCTTGGAATTGGGTATCTTTGCTGAAGAAAGAGGAGAAACATGTGGGTCTGCCAGGTGTGGATTAATTTGTGTGGAGCTGTCAAATGGTTTGTGTCCCTATAAACCAAAGGGAATCTCCAGAAAAATAAATTTGAATAAAGTACCTACTTTCCTGCATTAGGGAACTAAGTTTTCATTTTCATCAACTAAATCATGTGCTGACTGGAGACAAAACCTGGTCTGAATTAGCCTGTAGTAGAGGAAGTCATTACCCTCTTACCATAGGCATTCACTGCCTATGAATTCAATTCTCACACAAAAACCTCACATTTTCCTTTTATTCATCTTATGAAGGCCACAAGTTATGCAGATTCTGTCTCACCAGATTATGTATTACTTTCTATAATCACATGCTTTCCCTGCTTGATTGTGTGAGTCAGCACAGGCGAGACACAGGAGCAACCACAAAAACACAAAGATGATGTTCATTTCCCTTACCTCATTGACCAGGAGATCCCCAAAGCAGCACCCAGGCAGAGGCACACAAGTGGGACACAGGCACCACAGAGCTTGGTCCATGCTAGAGGATCACCAAACCTGCTGTCCTTGCCTGTTTGTCAGGGATTCACACAGGTATTTTGCCACTGTGCTTTGATCTTTCCTGAAGCAGAGCAGGAATCTCAAGCATGTCTGATAGGGTGCCTCTAAGTCTCTCACAGGCTTATGTTATCTAAACACAGATGTTCTACTTCTCAAACACCCAAGGCTAAACAACAATTAGTATGATGTATGTGTTTTTCTACACCCCAGCTGCAAGTCACTTCAGTGTGTTTATAATCCTACTCACCAGTCTTCTGCTATTATCCCAAGCCAGTTGTTCATATCACAATAAAAACATTGTGCCACCAGGAGCTAGGGAGGGAGGAAAAAACTTGAACACTCTGCAAATGTGAAGGAAACAAATTGAATCCACATTCCAGTATCTTCTCAGAGTTACAGACTGCTAAAAAATGGAATTGAAGACTACCAGGTAAAATTTAAGATTAATTTCCAGTGTTCCCAATTAGGCCCTATTTGATGGAATTCTACTTTCGAGGTAGAGTTTCACAGGACATCAGGTTCTTAAGAAATGTGAATCAAGATGTGCAGCCAGTTATCTCACCAGTTTACATCACCAGTTTGTTCACTGAAAAGTTGTTTAATATTTGCCATCTTCTGTCCTAAGGGGCACCTCTTTTCAAAGGCATTTTGGAAACCCAAACATTTGCAGGTGAGGAGAGGCCAGTAAAATAGACTGTAGGCATGAGTCTTGCAAGGTTTAGGCTAACAGAGAGACCCCCACACTGTGGGCACAAATCACAGCCTGATGTCGGGCGCTGAGGGCAGAGACACGTCCCTCACCACGAGCGCACAACCAGGAGAGCCTGCCTGTACTGTTACTGCTGGAGTGGTGCCACTGCTGTCTGCAGGCCTTTCATGCCTGCAGGGATGAGGTGGAGTGGCTGAGGACACAGACCTGAGCTTCTCGTTAGAGGGACATGGGTGTGAAATGGGACAGTGAGCGAGAGCTTGGAGGTCAGTGCCAGTCTCTGGAGCTCTGCTGGAGCAGAATGAAAAGGTGGCACCTGGGGCTGGCATTAAGGAAAGCAGGCATTCCAAGAGGCATGTCAAAGATTTGGCAGGTCATGCTAGAAAATGTGAGAGTACCTGCAGGAAACTCTTCTCTGAATCCACAGTCTAGCAAAAAGGTTTTGGCTGTCTGTACCAGCTGAAGAGCCAACAAGGCTGGAGGCCCCTGTGCTGTCAGGTATGCATGTGGACTGGCACAGAAGGAGGAGTTGCTTTGCCTGATGGCATTTTCCCAGAAAGATTAACTTTGGGAAGTCCATGGTCTACAGACTAGGGCACAAAGGACAATCAAGCTCAGATTCCCTTAATATTTATTATTCTTGGCAGGCCTTCCAAAAGATGTATCAATATCACATAGAAAGACTCTTGATGCTAGCAAGATATTTCAAGCAGGATGAGGAAATACCTGTTGAAAGAGTACTGCTAAGGCACTCTACAGGAATTAATAGATGACATGAGATTTGGCTTATCCAAAGAAGGAAAAGTCCAACAAACAAGAGTAACAACCAGAATGACTTTTGAGAAAGACATTTCAGTTTATTGTCAAGACACTTTCTTCCCTCTTTTCTCAGCAAGTATTTTAGATAATTTCTAACATGGACTTTTAGTTCAAAGAGGTCACTACAATTTCCCAGACACTGGTGATCATTTGAGAGAGCAAGTTTGTGGCACAGAAAATAATTTTTTAGATTCTTTGTTCCCAAAATACAACAGGGCTCCACATGAGGTTGTCACATCATGCAAGAAACTCATTCCATGAATTTGATGACTAATTTGTTGCAGTCAGTCCTGGACTTCAAAGCTGCACTTCAGAAAAAGTTCGCTTGCCTTGGGTTGTGCTTAAATCTAAAACCAGAGTACTGCTTATGGTTTTTTAAACTCAGAAATAACCTATCAACTACTTTTCATGTTTCCACAAGCCACAATCTTAAATTCTGACAAATTTTGCAAGGCAATGCAGTGAATATAGAAATCAGTGTTTGTTGGAATAAATAAAGGGCTGTCTCTTGAATATGACATTGAGGTACACTTTTTTCCTGTATATCACATCACAAGAGACCTTTCTGTGTAATTTAAGTTTGTTTGATGTTTGCCCTAAAGATCCACGTGTGCTGTGTATGGGGTGTATGGGGATATGCCAACCTCTTTTGGGATCACCAGTGGTTTGATACTCTGTATCCATGACTTGCAAATAGACTTAAGCTACCTTAGACCCAAACCTTGACTTCTGTGCAACTGCACGACCTCTGCTCACAGCCACATGCTCCCTGTGCACACGTTTCCCTTAAGATCTCCTTTCTGAAATGTACTTGTGTTTTGCATTAGGACTCTATAAAAAAAGTAAATACATTAAAATCATTATCACTCCCTAGTCTGTGATGGCTGTACTTCCAGGCAGCACACTACAACATCCCGATGAAGGCAAAACGGATGGGACCATCTTCTACTAAGGCAGCTTCTCAGCTGGTGACCCTGCACTGGGCACCGAATTCTTGTGTCATTGTAATGCTCTTTCACCTGTTTTAAATTGACCTAGAAATCAGGATTTTTTTCCAAATTTAACTCCTAAAGGCAGGAATTTCTGTGTCCATTTTCTGCAACCCAATGTGAAAGGACTGTCAGAAACAGACAGTAATTTCATTTGGAAAAAGTAAACTGAGTTGATACTTGACTGACTTTTGAAGAACACATTAGTGCACTACCGAGATGCACATGAGTAACATTCCTCTCCAGATGACAGACAGGTCACTTAGTTTCTTTTATTCTTTGTTTGTAGGATTTAATCTTGTGGTGTTTTGGGGTTTTTGGATTTTTTTGCAGGGTTTTGTTTTGGGTTTGGTTTTGGTTTTGTAATTTACACATTTTGTTCCTCCCAAATTAGTTTTTACCATCCAAACATGGAACTTAAATTTTTACTGTTTTTTTCCAAAGATAGTGAAAATGCAGAATGCAGGAACTTCTGCTACCTTGTGTCCTGACAGATTTTCTTTTTTTTTTTTTTTTCCTTCAGTAGCTAACAATTCTGGTTTTATACTGAAGGTTGGTGCACAAACAGAGCAGTATACTACAGACAGAAGCAACTCATGTACATTGGGACTGGACTTTCTTCTCTATATACCACCCCCCATGCTTACACACATGCATTTTGGATTCACTACTAACAGACAATTTCCTACTAAAAATCAATGACATTTTCCATTAGCATTGTTGGGAGAAGCATTGATTGGCCCTTAAAAGGTTGGTTGCACATTACGTGAAAGAACCCAACTGCAAAGAGCTAAATTTGCAACATAAAATGTACCCAACATTCTGCAGGGGAAGCATTATCAAGGCTTTTACCAAGTTTTTCAGGATAAGATATGACACAGCACATCTTTATCAAACATTGCTGTATTTTTACTCTGTTGAGTGTTAATTAATTCACACCAGTGTAGCCACAGTTACAACCCAGCACTGAATGGTTGCAAGATTTTAATCCTGCACTCTGATTTAAGTAGATAACACCTCTTTAGAAGCAAGAAAATTATCAATTTTGTCAGAAGACTTTTCTAGTCTTAACTATGCAAGAAATCCCTTCTGAAAGTTACTCAGAAAATAAGGTATAAGGGGGGGAACTCATAAAGCTACCAAGGGCATTATGTGTTCCCTTTGGTGAGTACTGAAGTTATTTTAAATAAAACAGATAAAATGATTCCTCATTGCCACTGTAAGTTACGGAACACACAGTTTTACCATTAAAGTCCATCCTTTTAATTCTCCCCTGTAAGAGCAAACAATGCATCATTTTGAATCACTCAAATGTACTGTGGCAACAGCTTTGTTTGAACAGTAACTGCTGCTATGAATGGCTTTTCCAGAATTTTGGGGTATCCAAAGAATACCTGACAAGATCTATTAACACATTCATCCCTGTGCTGCATGCATCAGTGGCCTCTCTTTGCTTCAGGAAATGACTGAAGGTTTAGCAGGTTATCCCAGTGCAGATGTCTGGAGATCTGTAGCCAGTCCATTGGGACCAATGGATGCAGAGTTCTTGGTAGAAATTAGACAAGATCAGTCTGAGCTTTGATCTTCCCAATCCCCTTTATTCTTTCCAGACTTCAGGCCTGGTGTTTCTACAGAACTCTCCCAAGAGCCACCTATCCAGTGCTGCCTGAGGTCTCCTAGAGCATTCCTCTCCTTAGAGCACTCCTTACTGCTCCTCTAAGCTCACCCAATTTTGCATTTTCCTCTTCTAAATTGTGAGGAGTTTTGGTTTTGGCTTTTTTTTCCCTCCATGTTTGACTGTCTTCAGACTTCTGCACCCTTTGAATTAGAATGAAACACAGAGACTAAAATTTCTTTTTCCCCTTGCTGTGTTATTCCATTGCTCCTTCGCCTTTTTCTCTCTTCTGTACTTGCTGAAACTTCTTTATCATCTAGAATCTGCAGTAGCCTGCCACCCCATACCTTATTCTGTGCATTCACTGTACTTCTCAGTAATCTTGCTTCACCTTTTCTGCCAGTGCCTTCTTTCAGGCAGAGTCTTATGCATGAACCAGCATCCCAGTCCTGGTTTCTCAAAATCCTGTCTCCATCATAACCCACTTCTTTCCCAATTCTTTTAACTGATATCCAGTAGCCTTCCAAACCTCCGCTCACCAAGCTATTGCTCCTTGCATAACCTCCATCATTTCAATTAAGGTATTAAGTTCTCCTTTCCAGTATACAAACAGTAGTGAAGGCTTGTAAATGCCTCAGAGCCTTGTGAACATATTAACAGAATAACTGGAGAGCTCCAATTCACAGGGGGACTGGGGCTGCCTACATCTGACAGCGGAACTTTGAACATAAAGGAATGAAACAAGTTAATATAGGGCAAAATTTAGAAAAAGACTGAAGTTGAAAACCATTCCAAATAAAAGGAAAACCAGAAACTGATCTCACATCGAGCTTCAATAAAGATTCTTGTTTCAGAGGCAAACTGCAGACCAGCTGTAAACTCCGAACAGGCCCTGTAACAGTATGATGCATTAAGCATCAGGATGACAAGTCTTTTTCTCTTCAGCACAGCCAAGTTTGCAAGTGTCCTCCTCTCCTGCTCTGGATGTCTTTAGCAGAGGTTTGCTAAACTTAATCTACAATTGTAGACCAATAAAACCACAACTGCAAAACCTCCCTATGGAGGAACCTTACTGTCTAAGAAAGTAACTTTGAAGTTGTAAGAGTGACAAAATAATTAACCAGTTCTGCCTGCGGGGAGATGACACGGTGACACCTCCGTGAGAAAGTTTCATCACCTACCTAAGTAAATATTATAAGCACCATTAAACACATTTCAGCACATTTACAGTATTTCACTACATCTTGTACTGTGCAAAATGTAGTCATGCAGCAACATCAGTAGGGCTGCATAAACACTGCCTTCTGCATTATCAGCCAAAGCTTGAGCTTCAGCCCAAGTTCACCTTACATGAGATGGGGGTGTTAGAGGAGCAGACCAGAGGAGCAGGCCAGAGAGGGAGAGAGGAAATTCAGCCCAGGCAACACTCAAGTTTAATCTCATGTATCTGCACTGACAAAATGGTGTGCATTTAGCCTGGCTTTTCCAGAGAGTTCCCCACATAGCCCATAAAAACAACGGGCAGCACCAGCTGGCCAGCACCAGGGAATAAACTGGCTATGCTCCCTCCTACAGGAACTTGATGCATAATGCTGAAAAGGGCTGCAGAAGTTGCAGTCACCAGAGCTATAATTTTCCCCAGTGCATCAATTTTTCACTTAGATGATTTTCCCATTTGTAAACAATAACATAAAGCCTGAGTATTTTTTATTACACATTATCCTGTCAGGATGGTGGCATGAGGACTGGCCAGCATTTAGCATGGCTTTTAAAGGAACAGTACCTGCTGTGAAAAGGATGTAGTCCTTTCATGTTTCGTATGATCAGCTGTGGGAGACAGACCAAAGCAACATTCACAAGATGTTTACTGCAAAACATTCTGCCACTGCTACTCTTTGTAACAGAACATAGTTCAGATCAGTATTAATAATATCTGAAACAACCTACTTTATCCAATTAGGTTGTATTTTCATTTTAAAAATCCAATGGTTCTTTAAATATCATTGGCATATAAAAATGGTAGAAAGTTCACTGCGCACCAGTTAATACCACCCTTGTTCCACTGAGTGCAGCTGCATTCAACTTGTCCATTTCACTTCTCACTCACTCTGCTTATAATCTGGTTCTCCAAGAATTTTAGTTTTCTGGGACAGGTTGCAAGCAGGAGAGAAGTAGTAGAAACACTCACCCGACACTGGAAAAAGCTTAGGATTATTTCAACTTTTTTAGTCTCAGAATTGAAATACCAAAATGGGATGGGTGTGTAAGTACACTTTAGTTGTCTCTTAAGTGCATTAGTAAATTTTGCAATGAAGGTTGGAGATTAGTAGCTAGATGTATGGATTATGGCATTCAGTGGGTTGCCATATGCTGTGGGACACATCTTTTGAAGGACATTTTAATCGACTCAAAAGACAATATGGCAACTGGCAGGCTTTTTCTTTATTGAAGCAAAGTCACAGCATTTTCAGCACTATTCCCCTCTTGTGAAGGGAAGAGTTAAACGAAGGCCCCTGAAATTTACATAACTAACAAGTAAAGGATTGAAGAAAGAGATTACAAGCATATTTCTCTAAAATAAATAATCTACAAAGAGTGCTTTTTCTTCTTAAAAGCAATCTAAAAATGTAAAAATTCTACGGTAAGGAGATCAAAAGATATTTTAACAACTTTCAATATTTACAAACAATACAAAAACTGCGCATGCCATCAAATGATGCAAAATTCATATTAAAAATTAAAAGGTTCATTCCTACCAAGAACCAAAAACTCCAGCCAATATTTCAGTTCTAATTAAATGGTCTTCTTTACAATTGGAAAACTCTTAAATGTTTTTATTATCTGTAAAATATACAATAAAAATGAACCTCACTAAATTATTAAGGTTAAAAAAGAAGACCAATACTGCAGGCAAATCAGAAAGGAAAGTAACTGTAACTTATTCTTTGGTAACCAAAAGTTAGCAAGTATCTGTATTTCAAGTGATGAAAAGTAATAGTCTCCCCATTTTGACAAATGAAAGACAGATTTCTGGCAAAACACAACTCCCAAGTTTCAGTTTCGAAAGATGGGCTCCACCTACAGCTTTGTAGTGCAAGTCAACTTTCTAATTCAGAAACACAACTGTCCTGGTTCCGGCCAGGACAGGATTCATTTTTTGCAGTAGCCAGGAGGGGCTGCGGCCAGGACACAGAGGTTATTCTACACCACCTCACAACACTGCTGGGAACAAGGAAGTGGGGCAGCAGGTCACACATTATCGGGCTCTGCTCTGTGTGGTGAGCAGTCACATGTGAACCATTTACACCTTATGTGTGCACTGTAACTATTGTTGCTGTTACTGTCCATTTTCTTATTTCACTGTTGTTTCCAGTAGATTTTTCTTCTATCAGCTCCCAACCTTCACCTTTTGTGCCTCCAATTCTCCTCTCCAGTCACCCGCAGAGGTAAGAGCAGAGGGGGGTGAGTAAGCGGAACATGGCTTGGAGTGTTTTGGTGGGAACACTAAATTGGGGAATACCATTCCTAAACCATGACAGGAACCCTTCCAAATTCTGGCAGTACACTGCTTCATTCATCTCCCACTTTCCTGCTGTCTGCTTGCATCCTCCGCACACATCCAGCTGTTCTAGTTCTCTAAGGGAATACTCCAGCCAAGGAAGCAATTCACTTGGAAATGAGTGTTTCACCAAGCGTATGTGTGTGGCTGCATAGCAGCTAGTAGTGTGTTATGAAATCAGCTCCCTTTTCCACATCAACTACATAGTTCATTTTCCCTCAGGAAAAAGAATTAAAAGTACAGTACCCTGGACCAATCCATAACCTGGTGAGCTCATTGTTCGAGCAGGACACACTTCATCAAACACGGGGCCATACCCACTAAGGAGCCATGTAATCCCAGCACCAAGCCTACCAGCTTCTCTCAGAGGTGAATGTGCCTCATTGTGCCTCTCTGCTTAACAAATGCACTACACTGCATAACTACAATGCTTCTGAACCAAATGTCCAGCTTGTACCACAGGAGCCTTCCCACTTCAGGCTTATTCCTAAATTTTGCTTGCACAATTGCAGTCTCAAGAAAAAGAAAAACTTCACACCCTTACAGACTCTGAGAAAACTTCCCCACCCCACCCCACAAGAGGACTTCTAAGGCTTTACACAAAAAATTCAACCGTTAACTTTCCTTAAGCCACAGACCACTCATTCAAAGCAAGTGCTCCCCACCCCAACCCAACCATGCAGAACCATCATTGCTTTAGCATTTAAACATACACATGCAGTTCGTGAAATAAATGCTCAGCAAAGTAACCTTGTCCTGGTCTGGGCTTTCTTCTGGAATCTAGTCCCTGGGATTTTCTAGACTAATATCCAAAGCCTTTAGTCACACTGCCTTTTAACTTTCTTCAGCTGAAGAGTTTAGACACTTCCTTGAAGCACCTGGTTGAGTCATTAAGTCTACATGGGCTGGATCCAAGGTCTCCTTGCAGCTTGCCTCCTCAGCATATGGAAAGTCATTCATGTCCATTTCATCACTGTTAAACATATCAAGCTGCCTCTCTTGCTGCTCTTCCAAAGTCCTCCGGACCCTGCCCTCTGACTGTTCCACCACTTCCCCATCTCCTTCACTAATGACAGTCATGGGGCTGCTCTGGATGCGGTTGCGGACATTGTACTTGCTGCTGGCAGCAGATGGGGGTGTCCGTGACCGGCCGTACCTCGTGCCAGAGAAGGACATGCTCCTTGGCATCAGGCCCTCACTCTTGGCCCACTCTTCCTGGGCCCGTTTGCTCTTGCTGGGTGAGCAGCTGGCAGGGCTGTCGGAAAGGTCAGGGGAGGCATCTGTCTTTGTCCGGTGGAACCTCGGGTCCGTGTTCTTCAACATCTCTGCTGCGGACATACGGGAACTGGTGTCACAGCGGCTCCCTTTCTTCAGCAGCAGGGCTTTGAAGTTGTCATTGCTGGTGCTGCTCTTGCGAACGCTTCTCTGAATAGATCCGGCTTGTTTGAGGGTAGCTAAATTTGGGGAAGCACCAGTGGGAGTTACGGGGGGCGATGGGGAATGGTTGCGGGTACGGTCGTCTTCAGAATCTTTACGGCCAAGGACTTTCCTTTTGGATCTGAGTTTGAAACACACACAAAAAAAGAGGACAACACAAAAATGAAACATTTTACCTCCCCTAAGTAAACTCAGTTTAGAGGGATGACAATGAATTAAGCTAAAGCAGAGACAGGGAAAAGGGAGAAGTGATCTAAATCTAAAGCATGAGTAAGAACACCACCAGAACTGTACAGGCACTAACGCAGGTATTGGAGATACAAGTTTATTACTCTTTTTATGCAAATCTGGAACAATGAAACTACCAAAACTGGCAATACTGATGTTCAAAACACTTCTGCAAATTTAGTGAATCGGGTTTTCTGGAGTCAGTATTCAACTGCTCAGACTAATGCGCTATAAAGATTTATACACCATGCTGTTCCTCTGTTACTTTCGGGGCTTGATTCAAAGTATGTCATCTAGAGTATATGGGTTGTTTTGTTTCATTTTATGATTTCATTTGACACTCTCTGGAGAATTAGAGGTGTTGTTTAGTGCACTTTCCTTTAGAGAAAAGGACACAGCAATGCACTGCTGCTGAAGATGAAGAAAAGGGTGCCACATATAACAATTCCGGATTAAATGATTTTAAAAAAGAACCACCCTAATCCAAATATTAAATAAATAGCCAAAAAAACTTCTCCAGCTCCTCTCAAGATGCACAGACAAAATTCACAGTTATGTTGGTGCTCTGTCATTGCAATTTTTGACTAAATGAAGGAGAGACCAACTTCCTGACAAGAAAGTTATCTTTCCAAATGAAAAAGCAGAGTGTTTATCTATTTAAATGCAAAGTGCAGGGATAATACATAAAAAAAAAAAAAAAAGAAATAACCATGGAACTGGGAATAATTGGAAACTGGACTTTCATTGCCTCATTTTCACATTACTAGAAATCTTAAAGAAATGTCCATGCCTGGGATCTGCAGCACAGCTGCTTTGTTTCTTTGCTGAGCAAGAATTAATTAAAAAAGATTGTATAAAGCCTAATTTTAAATATGATATCTTTGGACAAGCTTGAAACAAGTCGACTGACTTCTTAGAAATATAAAATTAGAATGCTTTAAAACTCCATATTAATTTTTATCAAGCATGTGTTCAATCCAGACCATTCCCCTTGTAAAACAGATTTCTACTTAATGTGATCTTTAGCTTTACTTTCTTATAAGCCTTGAGATTCTGCCAAGGCAAGCTCAAATGTGTTCATGCATCACAGCCTACTGATAATTTAAAAACCCCCAAAAACAAAGAAGCAAGATCCATCAGCTGAGTAGGTGGCAGCAATGGACACTGCCATAGGCTGTGCCAAGACCTTGGAGTGATCCCATCTCTCCTAAGTGGTGCAGTTTATACATAGCTCACTTGTGATACCCCCCAAAGGCAGCTGTACCAGCTGTTATTTACAGCAGCTGCTGCTGCCTCCACCTGTCTTTCTGGAATAAGAATGTAATACCAATGCCCATTCAGCCTGAGGATGAATGGACACCAGAAGACAGCAAAGGGATAAAATGATGACTTCAGAAGAGGGCAATGTAGGAACCTCATCTAGATTTAACTGTGTTAGTGTGTAGGCAGCAGATAATTCTGGTGCTTGGATCCTCTGCGAGTCTGTATGTGAACATTTGTGCATTTGTTACAGGGAAAAGATTTTCCTTCCTCAGGGTTTTGGCTACCTATGGCTATCTTTAAACACTGCAATGCTGGGGTTGTACTGCTAGCAAACCCATAATTAAACTGGAAAAAAAAATTCAATTGCAAAGATCTGCAGGGAAAGGCTTTGTGATCTTAACTTGGAGTGATCCAGTAAGACTGCGAATGCAGGGCAGAGCAGTCAGTTTGCTGTCAGCACCTAGCTAGCTTTCCTCAGTATATATTAATTATGGAAGAAACTTGAAATTAAGAACCAAATTTGGTTTCGGTGGCTTTTAAGACACAGACAGGGTATATGTTCAAACAAAACTGTGACTTAAAATTGAGGACTGTTCTTCCTGTCCTTAATGTACATACCACTAAATTTCTTATCTTGCTCCAAAGCACATATTCAAGAGTGCCAATTACTGAAATAATACCTCTTAGGAACAGTGGGGGCAAACCAAAGCCTTTTTTATTAATTAACAACCAAGGAAGATACTGGTTTAAGTAAAAAGCCAGCAAAAGCAAGGTCTTAATAAAAAATGTGTCAAGTCTGTCACATCCAGTTCCACTGTCCATTTCCCCACAGACTCATGAATTAGCGATATGTGCATATACACAGAGATCCACTCTGTATCTGCATACATAAAGGAGAAAGGCTACTGGCCAGAATATCTCATTCTAAAACCAGATTTGCCACAGTTCTGGCAAGTGCCATGCAACATGAATGCAACAGACCATTTTCAGAATGGCTCCTACAGGTCAAGTCCTAAGGGGTAACAGTAAATTATAAAAAGTCAGTATCACATATATTAATTTTTTGTATTGTCTGGAATGGACTTGTTTTCAAAGACGGAAAAAAAAAAGCATTTACATCCAAAATGCTGCAGCCTCCCAGCTTCCAGCTGCTCTCTTCCCGTCCGTCCCTCCCGATGCAGACCTCGGGCAGAGCCGTGCGAACTGACGGCACACCGGGAAAAGCCCCCGCTGCCCGGCAGGGAGGCGGCCCCTCTGCGGGTCGCAGTGCGCGGCGCAGCCACGCGATGGCGCCGGCGCCACGCCCAGCCCGGCCCGGGGCGGCTCCGGCCGCGCTGCGGGAGCGCTGCTCGAAGGCAGCGCGCGTTCCCTGCCCTGCCTCTGGGCGCTCCTTTCCTTGGGGCTTTCTTGGGTTTTTTGCTTTTTGACACCTAACGTGAGCAACACGTTATCTAGCTGCCATTCGGGACGATTTTGTTTTCAAGGGAAATGAATGATGTCATTAGTAATAGGGCCAGTATTGCACATTTCATTCACGAATCAGTTTGACACGAAACACCCGACCTCAGGCTGGATTATGGCAAACTATAATCCAGCGTTTGCCATATGTTTTGCCATATGACTGACATGTTGTGTTACTTGCCAGTTTCAGCCACGCTTGCCATGAAGCATTAGCGTTGAGCCTCTGTCCCAAACTGCACCATATAAGCAGCGAAGAGAGTAAAAAGAGATGGAGAAGAACGAGAATGAAAACAAAAAGATACACAGAAAAAGCAACAGTAGAGTTAATATGGCAGATTGAGAACAGTACAATAAATACTAGACGTAACTTGATATTTTAAAGGGCAAGGTATTTATAATATAATTTACATCCATTTAATCAGGTTGGTTTTAGTTCAGAATGGACTAAATACATTTGTAAAACAATAAAATAAAAGTTCTTTTCCTCATCTTTTTCACATATAGCCTTAGTAGAAAGTTGATAAATATGTGCTTTCTCTTAAAGCAATGACTGTTGTAATTGGGTGTTTTAGTAAAACAATGTTAAATTTATTTTTGCAAGACCTACCGGACCTCACAGTACAGGAAAGGCAGTTTCTGCAGTACCTGTGAATGGCTGCAAAAAGATCCTCAGTAGTCCTTGGTCTTGCTGGTGTTGCCACTCCGTCTGTCTCTTCCCCATAGCCACTGCTCGGCAGGAATGAACTGTTGGCTGTGTCTGATTCAAACACCTCCACTGTGCAAAGAGAATGAACAACGCAGTCAGTCTGTCATGCTAACCCCACGGGCACGTAATCCTGAAACCAGCCCTCACTGCCACTAAGGAGAAGCATCCAATGGACTGAGTGCAGCGCTGTCATTATGGTGATTTCAGATCAACGCTTGCTTAGGGAACTGCAGTGCATGAAATGCCTGTGCTTGCTCGCACACAACAGGCGGAGAACAGTAACAAAAGAAAACTTGTATGGTTTCCACTTAAATACAAAACCAAAATTAACGAATTGTTTTCATAGCATGCTTTAATACTAGCACGGGTAAATAAAGCATCATTTTCTTTCTCTGTCTGCAACAATGCAAAGTCAGAAAAGAACTGCAAGAAAACTCATTAAATATAATCAGATCCCTGCGACGTTTTAGTTGTAAAAATCACAAGAGGTTCTGCCCTCTACAGAATCCCACCTCAATGCTAGGATGGCTATTCTCACTCCCCACCTTCTCTGAAATAGCTACTGCTACATCTGAGTTAGTCAGAAAAGAGACTCACCACTTTCGTTCTCTTGAGATAGGTGCCCGTCAGTGTTACTGCCACTGTCTTGGCTGCTCCCTGAACTGCTTCCTTCATCAAAAGCAGACTGCTCCTCCTGCCTGGGTTCTTCTTGAACTGGTGATGCAGCAGGCTGTACCACAAAGGCATTCGCTCCCACTGTCTCAGAGAAGGTGAATCCAGCAGCTCCTCCCTCAGGAACCAGGCTGCCAGAGTCCATCTCGCTAGAACCGAGTCCATCTGTAAGACAATTTCTCGCCTCCTCACAGTGTGCAAGCACAGCGTCTCTCTTAGTTGGGCTTCTGGCAGTATCACTCACTTCAGCTGCTTTCTCCACTGTAAGGTCTAACTGTGGAGGTGGTACCAGAAGGAACAGCTTGGGTTTCTTTGATATAGGAGGTGGTTTCTTGCTTGGCAATACAACCAGAGTCTTGTCAGGAGATGTTGGTGACCCCTGAAGTGAAACGCCAGAAAGGAGGTCTTCACTCTGCACTGAGGACTCAGGTGTGTCATCAGTGGCTGACCCCAGAGCATCAGCTTCAGGAGACTTCTTCAGACCTACTGCACTCACAGGCTTTTGATCACAGTCAAGTACATGTGTGTTATCAGAGAGAATGAGAGGAGAACCCCGAGACAGTGTTTGAACTACATTTTTAAATGAAGTGCCTGGAGTTTTCATTTCCTCGTCGCCTAAGCTGCTACTGAGTTTTAGTGAGAGAGATGGCTTTAGCGAAGACTGTGATGATGAATTTGCAGTACCCTTTTCCTGAGAAGTGGTTTCAGAAGCAGATTCAGCTGATGGTTCACCTTCTGTTGATTTTTTCACAGACCTCAACTGCACCATTTGCAGTGCTTTGGTGGTTACTAATGGCATCACAGGTCTCGATGCATCTTGCTTACTGAGTGGCTGTTTCACTGGACTGTAGCAAGAATCGTCCTGGTTGCGTTTCTTAAAAGAAAACTGCGGGTATATTGTTGCACCTTTTGTTATTTTGGGATCAAGCGGTGGTGCTGGTGGCGGGACAGCTATGGAGCAAGAAGGAGGAGGAGGAACAGGCGAAGAGAATGAACTGATGGAGGCTTCTTGAGGAAACCATGGAACAGTCTGAGCAAAGGAAGAATTTACACTGGCTTCTGGCGGAGGAGGGGGAAACGTGGGAGAGGCAGACAATGGTGACAGATCCATGACTTCTGCTGGAGGAGGAGGAGGGGGAGGAGAAAGTTCAGGGCAATGTGGAGGTGTTGGAAGAGGAGGTGGTGGAGGAGGCGCACCAGAATCCGGAGGAGGGCTCAGAGCGGGGTCCAGTTTCTTCACACTCACACTCCCTTCAGTAGATGTATTTGAAGAAAGAGAAGTGGATGATGAAGACATGGAGACTGAAGACAGAAGAGAGGACTTCCTTTCAGGCACTTTAGGCTTCAGCTTGGATTTCCCACTTCCTGATGATGCAGATTTTACAAGTACAGGCACTGGAGTAAGCGCAGTGGGTGTATTGGACTGGCTGGAGTACCCACTTGATGGTGATGTGACTCGGTGGGATTTCTCTGGAGAAGCACTCTTTGGTTTGGCCAGTCCACTGGGCACTTGTGGCACAGAAGCCCTTGAGCCATCACTGAAGTGGCTGATGCTGTAATCGCTCAGAGCAGATGATGTACTGGCAGAATGGGTCACCGGAGATTTCACCTGGTCATCTGCCACTGCGGCATAGTCGCTGTAGTAACCCCACTGGTCAGCATACTCCGACTTTATGCTACTTGTCTCACTCTGGGAGGGAGTGACTGTGCAGATGGAGTACAGGTTTGGAGCAGTGGTGGACATCATGCTGCTGCTTGCACTGACCGAGCTTTGGCTGCGGGAACGCAACACCCAGGGATCCTCATAATCACTGCAGGGGCTCTGGGAAGGGGAGCTGCCATTTTTGCACTTAAGATTCAGCTGCAGAGAATGCTGGAGCGTGGCAATGAGTGTTTCATCAAGTACCTGTCCATTGGATTGGGCTTTTTTCTTAGGTATCCTTCTGAGTGAGTCTGTTCTGGATGGTGGCAAAGGTGGCTTCTTTGCCTTTTTCAGTGAGATGTTTCTTGCAAGGGATTTGTCACCTTGGCCTGACTGGTCATCCTGATGTTTCTTCTCCTTTCCTTCAAAGACATTTACCACGCTGTCTCTGGGGTTCTCAAAACCATTAGTACTGTTGCATGGAATGTCTGACTTCAGTCCGGAGTCCATATGCATGGGGCCGTAATAGCCATCGTGGTCCAAAGAATACAGGGAAGTCAAATCGTCCCTGACCGACGTCCTCTCCAGGCTGCTGCTGCTCAGGTTGCTGCCGGGCGTGGCACAGCCTGGTGTGGTACAAACCACCTTGCGTGAAGGCGTCTCACTGTTTTCTGAAGACTTGTACAACCAATGCTCTGTGCTGCTCACTGCTGCGTGTGCTCTCTCTCCAGAATAGCTGGATTCACTCCGACCATCACTGTCCTGGGAAGGGCTTGCTAAAGCAGCAGTGTTCCTACAGCTGTAGCTCATGCTCTGAGACCCAGCCTCTGCATTCCCAGGAGTGCTAAGAGAGACAGCAGAGTCACCAAGAGAAAGCATCATGACAGTGTTAGATGGGATGGTATCTGAAGTCTGTGAGTGACGTGTGGAGCTACTCTCACTCCAGTTACCACTTGAAGAATGGTGATCTTCTTTCCCACTTATTGCACTGCTGGCAGCAGGATTGTCTCTCGGATTTGGGTAGGCAGTGGAGCTGGTAATTTTACTATCCAATGATCCAACACTCTGGGCAGCGTGAATAAGGATAACTTCCGAGGAGGATGACAGTGTTGCATTGGGTATGATGCTCGTTGAGTAGGTGGCATGAGGAGAGACCACACATGCTGGGCTTGAGGACTTCTCGCTATCACAGCTTCTCACCTCTTGGGACTTTGGCCTCGACAGGGTCCCCATCGTGGGATTATTCCTCAGATGCACAACACTATCATCCACTTGCAATTTACTTATCTGGTGGGGTAAAGTGCCAGCAATGTCTTCTGTCTGCCTCGACATCATGCTCTGTGTCTGATCTAGGGACTGCAGAGACACTCTCGCACCAACCCGAGGCAAGCTGTGAAAACCTATGTCGTCGTTTTGGCGGGGAGCAAAAACTGCAGCAGAGTCACTCATCACTGACATGTTTCCAGATGAGCTGGAGAACTGAGACATCTGGGCTGCAATGCCTTGTCCTTTCTGTGCTCGTATTCTTCTCATTGAAGGGGGCACAACTTTAACTTCCTCCGTCTGGCAGCTGGTGTCCTTGGTTTCGGAGCGCTGCATAGCAGAGCGATAGCTGTCTAGTCTCCCTAGCGTGGAACAGTGATCTGGGACATACATCGAATGCCCTCGGAAATCACTTTGGCCAGTACCAACTGCTGGAGTCAAAATAAAATAATTATTTCTTGAAGTGCAAATTCACATTTATCTTCTCACTCATTCAAAAAAAACCCAACCCAGCAAACTGCTCGATCCCCTGCTCCTTCTTCTGAAGAAGAATCTGCAACAATGGATTTTTCAGAGGCATCGTCTGTTTTCTGCATTTCTCTTCCCTTTTTCCATATTACCAGGAACCTCCTGCTTACAGAATCGTCTGCGTTCCTGCCGCACATTCGACACATGAAATCCTCTGTTTATGACATGGCAATAATTTCCATAGTAATCAGTTGTGTCAGAAACCAAGTAGTACTATTTGACTTCCAGTAGGCAACGCAGCAGGAACAGACAAAAGCCTGAGAAACGTGAAGTGTGTTCCCATGCTAATGCCTCATGCAATAAAGAAAAGGGGAAGGAAATCTGGAGACTAATACGAATAAAAAATTCTGCTTTTTACAAGCATTGCATTTCAGAAAAAAATATTTCAGGAGACACAGATAGCTCTCCAAGTCCTGCAGCTTGTCTGAAAGAATGCTACCACATGGAAACGTGAATTGTTTTACCACAAATAATACATACTTATAACAGCATTTATATAAACATTATCCGACATTGCAAAGAAAACTATTAGATAACATTTCTCCATACAACTCTATTTTCTCTTTACCATAAAGGAAAAATTCTAAGAACTGGGGAAAAGAAACAGCTGGTATTGATGGTTGTGTCATCCTCAGCACCATCAGGAAATAAAAAAATAACCACTTTTTCTAAAAGAAGGAATAATCACATTGGCGTAACTCTCCCCACCCCCAACTTTGAAGATAATGGAAAACCAGTTTTAGTTCAAAATATAGTTATCATTGGGTCAATAGAAAGAATTCTAGGGCTCTTTTATATTTACAGTTTTATTGGCAGTTGCCTTTTAAAATCACAAACCAGAGGACTGCTTTAAAATTAGTCTGTGTAAGGCTGTTGCTTTTGAATTCAGTTGCGTTGCTGTATAAATAGCAAGAGAGAGGCAGGCGTGCTGCTGGAGATGCTGGTAAGGATGCCACACATATGTCACTGTGGGGGAAAACTGGTTATTTCAAGTCTCCGCCTTAGCAAGTCTCAGGAGCAATGAAGTAGCACGCCTGAAAGGAATGTTCTCCTTTCATATTTACTATATGAAACTGCATTGGGAGGATAGGTATTCTTATCATGCAGCTTTAAACACCACTTAAAGGACATTTAATCATCCTGCTGCTTGGCAGGCAAAAGAGGCATTTAGGGTAAGGAAAACAGGGCTCTGAAAAGGCTACAGTTAAAGCAGCACACACAAAAAAGATTGTTTACTTCTTTTCCTCAGGCATGTAAGCAGTCTTTCAGCAGCTTGAAGCCTAGTTAGTTTGCTTTGTGTAAATTCTCTTGCTCTCACAAAAATGCAGCCTCTTTATGCTTCTGGTAGAGGTTTGCTGCAAAGCTAGATACTCAGATGCTGGCAAATGTCTTGGATAATCTAATACGAGATACTGTCAGAACAGATGGACTACTGCAGCCAACCAAGAGAGAGATTTGCATATTCCATATACAGTTATTAAGAACTGTACAGTAAGAAAAATAAATCTTCCTTTCCAGGTATATTTTTTCTATGTAATCAGTGCACCCCTTTGGTTAAGACAGAGAAAACCAGCAAAGTAGACATCACGAATGTTTCTGGAACCATGACATCACTGATATTAACTGCTGGTCAGTTAAAAATATCTGGTAATAAAGGTCTGCATGCTAAGATATGTAAATAACCAAAGAGAGGGGGTATTTTTCTTCTTCTGCCTCTGTGAAATACACACGCGCACACAAATTCACTCACGCAGATGATGCTGGTGGAGAATGAAGCTGGCAGCACTACAGCAAGTATCTAATACTGTCACATACTGACCTGTGGCTGAGAGCACTTCATTTCAGTATGTGGCATGTCTGTATTGTATTCACAGAGGAAACTAAATGCATGCACCCTTTTTCACAACTACTGAAATGCAGATGGGTGTTTTGTTTTATGTCTGTTCAAAATGTTACTGCTAGAGAAGGTAAATGGCAAAGCAGACCAATGCTGGACTTGCTAACCTCACCTTTTCCTCCTTCCAAAACAAGGACTGTTAGAATGCATTTATTGGGACATACTGCTCATGGTAAATGCACAGTGATGTCTGAAACAGAAAATTAATGGCACGGATTAAAGGAGGCCACTGAATAAAAGCGGCCACTGATGGCTATACCAAAATGCCTGGCACGGCAGCTCCTGTCCCATCCCTTGGCACACAAACCCCAGCAGAGCCTGGGCACTGCCGGGTGTCCCAGCCAGAACAGTGCCAGAGCAGCACACTAACAAGAGGGCAGCATCAACAACCAACTGCAGGATGCTGCTGAGAACCAGGGCTTACGCTGGGTTTGTTACCAGAATAGATGTAATTTAGGGTCCAGCCTAATACGCTCTGGGAAACCACATAAATTGACTCAACAGCAGTAAATGTTCACAACCTCAATACTGCAGGGAAGCCCATCAGGGCAAGTCTTTGCACTAGGTGTGAGGCCTCTTCTAGTTAGAATGATTCAGAGCCCAAATAAACACAGGATTATGGAGGGCAAGACAGCACACCTTCAGAAATACAAACTACAGGACTACATCCTTCAATCATTCTATGGGATATGGTCAGAGAAGGATTTTTTCATGGCTGTTACTATTACAGGAATATAGCTTTGAGGTTTTAAATACTTTATTTTTTTAGAAATGCAGCATATTCTGAAATTCTTTCCGCTTCGGTTTTGGCTTTACATGCATGGACAATATCATGCAAAGCTGTGAGGATTTACTCATTTTATAGTTCTGTTTTCTGAAGAGGGACGACAGAAATCTGCAGGGAAAATGGTTCAAAAAACCAACCAGAGGAACATTTAAGACTCAGGTATACTGGTAAAATGCTGAGGTGTTTATGATTCTGGTGAAATTCAGAGGAGGGTAGCGAGGAGTATTTTATTTGCAATCTACAAATGCCCTGTAAAACCTGCACCCACTTCTAGAGTAATACTGAAAAGTAAGGATTTTCAAAACCCCTTAAAATCTTTGTTGGTAATGCAGCTAGAAGACAAACAATACCATTCTAAGGGACAGCTCACACCTTTGACTACTACACTGATAATGCTAGGTTTCTCAGAAAACATCTACTTAAATAAGTAGCAGTCAGAAGATACCTTCTGCCTGCAACACAAAAATTCTTAAACTGAATCAGATCTTTTAAAGAATACCATCCACAAGCCCATCTAGTTGCAGGGACAATGTGTGAGCAGAGGCAAAAAATGCTGCAGAACCAGACATCAGGTTACAGATGCTGAACATCACGAAGTCAGAAGCAGCTGCAAACTGGGCGTGTGATAAATGTGGCTGAAAGTAATGATTGTCCTGTCTGCCTTTTATATTATCCTGTGTCCAGCAGTACTGCCATCAGTGCTATGTCCACCACAGGAGACCTGTATCTACCCTCTTTTCTTCTTCATTACCCTACTATGCTGAAAGTCTCTCTTAGGGCAAATGCTCTTTAACTCACATTGGTTTAGAGCAGGCTCCAGCAGCAAGTAAAGAACACCCATTCTGTGGACTCTGATAGTCACTGGTGTTGCTCATTAGAGAGGACAGCGATTGAGGATGACAAATTTGGCAAATTTGATGGGGAAGAAAGTGTGTCTGTACATAATCCCTGAGCCCAGGTACTGGCTACTAGCAGTCCCCCTGTGACTCTAGCTGATGTGGTGGCACCAGCAGAGAATCAGATGAAAGGTCCTCTGCATTGAAATGAGCATGGAAAACCGAGGGTCTGAAAAGATAAACAGAGTTTGTGCTGGTGTCACAAAGTACATGCTTGTTTCAACTAGAACAAAGAAGTAGTGTCTCTTACCTTCTGACTAACCAATTCTAATGAAAGCACTTGTCTCTTATGCCATAGGCACATTCCTAAGGTGTGGTACTCTCATTGCCTCCTCATGCCTCACCTAGCAATCCTCCTGCAAACCTACTAAACTGGCTAAGTCACTGTGCAGGCACCACAATTTAGTGTTACAAAAAATCCCCAGAGACTCTTAATCTGTTTTACCCCAGCACTTACATACTGAGTGATTTTTAACAGACACTCAACAAGAAACAGACAAGTACATTGGGCTTATGACAATTTAAAGGAATTTTCACCGTGCTTCATAAAGAATCTGTAATCTCTCAGAAGGAAGTAAAAATATTGCAGCGAATCCTGTGAAATTTTTCAGTACTGCCAGCTGAAAAATACCCTGAAATATCCTTGCATATATCACTGCCACCCTGAGAGGGAGATTTTTGATGTAAATATTGGGAATTCAAGTTTTGTTGATTCTGTTCATTTCCATAAACAACCGACCTCTGGTGAAGTTTATATTCCTGCCATCTGTCTTTCATCCTCCCAGTATCAAAAAGCAGATTATACCCACTTTCTAGCACCTGATTTATGGATGGATAGCACTGGAAATGTACAATGTTAAAAAACTACAGGTATAAACCCAGTACTAGTCAAAAGGCACAGTAACTCTGAAACAGAGATATTCTCTCCAAAGAGTGCTAAAGTTGCAAGCAGAAGCAGGTGCAGAATTACTTGGCTGGAACTGCTAGGTATTTGTGTGGCATTTCTGTAGGACCAATGGGTATCCGGGACTCTTCTTACCCATGGGACCTGTAACTTGAGTGATTGCTAGCTCTGGAGGGAATAACTGGAGAAGAGTATCAGTTAAGAGGAGTCTTTAATAGAACAGCTGAGTTTCCAGAGATCAGAAGGACTTATCTGCGCCCACGTTGCTGAGATAGAATTGTTTCCTCTCAGGCATGTCAAAGGAGAGCTTCAACAGTCCCAAATAATACCTGAGACACCAAATGGTACCACCAGGGGTCTGAGCTGTCTGGCAAGAAAGCAAATGAAGGACTGACAGTTCAGGTGTCAGTCATACCCATCCCTATGACTGACACGACATCCTACAGGTGACAACTCCTTGTGAGCTACTGAAAAAATATACTTTTCAAAGTGTTTTCCCTTAAAGGTAAATAAGCTGAAAAAATGGTACGAGGTCATTCTGACCCTTTCAACCCTTAGGTCAGGAAGGGGGAAAAAATGTACATGGGGCAAAAAAATCACAGAACCAAAAAGATGATGACTTTCATCTGTAAGATGGAAAAAAAGCATTTAAATAATCCAAAGGAAGTACACACAAAGCGTAAAATCAAAAGACATTTTTGGAGACCAAGAGGACAGAAACTTTCTGTTGGAATTTAAAAAACCATCAAAATGCTTGTCAGAAGAAGGAGGAATCAAAAGGTGGAAAAGTTGAAGATGTTTTCCTCTCCCCTATTTTGATGAGGTATGTTTATTAGCAACTGTGGTGGAACTGATACTCAGGTCTGGGACCTGCTCCTCCTGAAAGACAGGGAGGGAGTCTGGGACACCAGAAGCTGCCCACTGGTGTCTGGGACTGCACTGGTGCAGAGCTCTGGAGAAACACTCACAAACAGGTAACTTGGAACCTCCACAAAAACAAATTTAGTCTGAGTCAGACCCTAGAGCACTGACACAAAGAAAGGACCATGGAAAGGTGGAAAGCATTTTGCTGCCTTTATTTTCATCTGGAGAGTTGGTACACGTGAAGGAAGCTGATGATAACCAAGAGCCAAGAAATGAGCAAGGCCAGTGACAGGTTCTTCTAGAGAGGTGCTCATCTCAACCAAACTTCTCTTTGGGAATCACCTTCTTGTCTGACAGGGGGAATATAGGTTTGCATCTAAGGTACCATCTGACGAAAACATCTAGACACAATGGGTAATGGCAACACATAGCAGAGAAACTGAGAGCACTTGAAGTAAAAGATTTCCAAGTTTCTTGCTCTTTCTGCAGTTTTGATCCAACACTGACTCCCATTAAATATGTATGTAATATTTATGTTCTGTAAGACAAGGAAGGTAATTCAGAAGTATGCAGAACTAATTTTTTTCATTGCTGTGTTTGGCAGAGAGAAGAATGCTTTGCCTTCTCCTATTACTTTGGTGTCACTCTGCTAAATAGTACTGAAAGGGTCCTGCTGTTAAAAAACAACTTCAAAAAGTAACTCCTATCTCTAAACTGGTAGACACCTCACATTCTTACTCTTTCTCAGAATCCCATCTATGATGTTGCATTTTATTTATGCAGAATTTTCTATGCAGAATTTTCCAGTCTACACAGAGAGACTGGTTCATTACTGGAAGACACCTGTGAAAACACAATAGCATTTCAATGCTAAAAAGCAGCAATGTTTAAAGATAGCTTAAGCACATGGGTGCAGTTAATGTTTCCTTTCAGTATGTCTGGCTGAATTCTATGAGGGTACCACATCCGCTGAGCTCAGGCCAGCAGCCAGTGCAGGCTTTCTCTTCTGCTTGGTCCCTTATGTTCCAAAGGACCCAAAGCAGCCAGGGGAGAACCCCAGCAGCTTGGCCCGGCAGAAGTTCTTCCAGGCTCTCTCACAAGAAATGAAAATAGTCCAAAGCCTGGTTGAAGCTTTGAGGTTCTCTCAAGTTTCTGCTTCCTTCTGAAGGATAAACAAGACGTTACAAGAATCTGCTGTATATGTTAGTTATTTAGCCTGCACGCAGCAACTCTGGTGTACCAAGGGATTTTAATCTTTGTGTAAATATTATAGCCATTCACAGCAATGCTTTAGGGGAGAAACAAAGAGATTTATTCAGCTGAAACCACAGGGAGAATGTCAATAGGCATAATGCAATTGCTTGATTTGGAGTTTAGTCCAGATACTTGTTCCGATCAAATGAACTGTGGAATGTTTTAAAACAACTCCTTGTTTGTTTTGGGACAGCGTAAGAGAAATAGGGAATGGACTGCTACAGAAATATTTGGGGAGTGACGGGGGGGAGGGAGGGGAGAAAAGGCAGAAAGAGCACTGAACAGGGATGGGGGAGACTTGCAGTTATTCCCAGCCTTGTCAGCAGCCTGGTGGCTGACTCTGGCTAAGTCACTTCACTGCAGCATGTCTGGTTTCCTCAGGTGCAAGACAAAGACACTATCACTCTTTTCAAGTGTACTTCATGTCTTGTGATGGAAAGCAATACGCTGACAGGATGGACACTGCTCTCACAGACTTCTCCTGGCATACAATTTGCTCTCTGGAAGACACACAACCACCACAGAAACAACATGGAGCTCCTCAGACAATTTCTGCCATAGGGCAGATGGCTGAAGCCTTAAGTGTCTGCAAGGTTGTGGGCCAGGGAACCATCCCAAGAGAGCTCCTACGGTGGGATACTGCCAGTCCACAACTTAAAACAGAAGCCAAGGAAAGCCTCCAAGCAGTACAACATGGAATGTGCTCAGCACAGAGATGAAAGATGAAAATCAGGGTATAAAACTTGTCACCCTTAGTGAAGAGATTGGTGAAAGTCACAAACCTCTTTTAAGGCTTTAATTGAAGAATTCTTTTTAGGATAGATGCCAACTGCATTCTCAGTTTACTCCACCAAATAAAACTACAGTTGATGTTTTCAAGCATGAAACATCTTTTTGAAGTGGCCAAGATGTAACCTCTATGTTTTGTAAATGCTTTCTCGAGGCAGAGGATTCCCATGGCAGGGCACTGTTTCATTACAGATGCTGAAGGAGCACAGTTCCACTCAAAAACTTCTCTGCATGTAATTGTTTGTTTCTTGGCTTTCTCTATGCCTGACCCTCTACCTCATTTCAAACCTATCCAGACAAGCTACAAATTTTTGCTTCTGTTTCTGAAAAATCCAGAAAAATAACCCAGAATTGAAAACATAATTAAAAAATAAATAGATGCAATATACAAGGTAGTAAAACTTACTGAAATCATCAATATATGGAGATGATTTCACATGTAAAGCACCAAAATTATGTTCTGCCAGACTATTTTAAAATATATTCCTCCTCTACTGAGAAAAAAAAAAGGGGGGTGGGGGGGAGGGCATACTTTTATCTCTGAAGTTGTAATTTGGGAAAAACGGAATTAATTTTTCAAAAAATAAACTAAACACAATTTAAATCGAAGAGTTCTGCAAAAAGTGTCTGAAAGGTCTGCCAAAATTCAGCTTTGAATTCACATCTGCTGCAAAGTGTGAAGGAGGACTGCCTGAGGTAGTGCAAGTGGGACCAAATAGGTAACTTTCCTTTAGAATATATGGAATAGCTAAAAAACCCAGGTAAATTACTGCCAATCAAAACCACAGATATTTAAGGGGTTGCCACAACTGAACTGGAAAATAGGTTTTTAACTGTTGATGCAATCCTTGGCAGATTCAGGAAGGCATCCATGAACTGATTTACTCCACTAAGTAATTACTCATAAGCCAATACGCCTGCTCACTTCAGTTTTGCTTTGGTGAACATCCTGGAGAAGACGACCAAATCTGAAGGAAAGCATTGAAGTCCACAAACTTACATCCCTGCAGATTTTCATTGTACCAGTACACCATTTTCCAAACACCCTGTTCCCTTTAACAGATGGAAGTCAACAGATTAAAGGTCCCAACTTCCCAATGCAAGAGGCGGCAAGGAGGCACACGCATATTTGGAACTGAAATAGGCTATCAGACTGTATTGGTTTCATGAGCACTGGTAATGTTATTAGTTGAGTCATGATAAGCAGTGACAATGAACAGTGGATGGAATACAGTTCTGATGAGCCATACCTAGCTCCTTTTGTATGTTGTCAGGGATTCCTGTAATAGTCTTTCTCCTTTTGACTTTCTTCGGCCGTCTTACCACCGTGTCTGTGTAAATTAGAGACCGCCGAATGCTGGCCTGGCGGTCGAAATTCTCCCCTAATACATGGTAGAACAAGCAAAGCAACATTACTTCCAAGCACACTGACATCATGCACTTTCTTCCACTAGTTTTGTTGTAGAAATGGAAAAAAAGGCATTAATAAATGATGTTAGCTATGTCCTACAATGAAGGTTTACACTGAAGGAAGATACAGCACACTGTCACAGTAAGGCTTTACACACAAATATCCATTACACAGTACTGCATGTTTTAAAAGGAATTTTGACTTTCTGAGCCCAGTTCATACTTAGTGAGAGGAGCTCTAATTCCACAAGCAAAGAGAATCCTTGCTTTAATTTGGCCCTTTATAGGTTTTTCTGTGGTTTTGTTAATTTATTTTTAAGTAATGAGCTGCAGAAAAAGCAAATCTGCTCATGAAAATGAAAGATCTCAATGGTTTACGCAGGAACAGACATTCCTACTGGCAACAGCTATTATGATGTCTTTGCACAGCTCCATCATTAAGTCACATGAGGCCCTTCTTTTTCATTCCAAGTTGCTCTGAACCTGTCAAGTGTACCACATTTCTGGTGTTGATCTTTTAACACAATACAAATAAGAGCTATGGAGCACGCAGAGATCAAACTGATCTTGTGGACTCATAAATATTTCAGAGTGAAAGCTGCTTAAAATGGAAACTTTACAGATGATTATAAAAATATACCATGGCAAGAGCTGAAAAAATGTGTAAGTGCACTTTGCCAGACAAAGCCTTATGATGACCATGTGCTGTATCATAATGGGACCCAGAAGCACCACTATCACAAAGCAGCTTTTCTTTAGGAATTCACTTTAGTTTAGAGGTTTATAATTTGACCATTTTACTAGTAGTAAGATAAAAATTGCCCTATAGATCGTGAACTAATTCTCTGTCACTTTAAAATTTTAAGAGCTAACCCCCGTAGCTCACATTAAGTTCCATTTTTAGAAGTTTAAGCATTTTAAAGCACTGCTCAGTGTCCTTTAGATGACCCATTTAAAACTTAAAGGCAGAAAAACTTTGATATACATTGTACATGGTTTTTTCCACCGTACACTTTTTTGAAAATCGATAACCAAATTATTTACCTCTAAAAAGTGATTAATGCACAGTAACTAATACATCATAAAAATTACCCCTGGCTGACTGCACATCAGTATGATGTGCGTCGTGCGAGTAGCGTAGAAAACCTCATTGCCTCTATAACAGTTAAAGATACAGTCATATATTAAAGTATAGCATGTGGACTTGAGAAAATGTAAGGAAAAAATGTAGCATTTTCATTCACCATGTTGTAAATAGAAAGACTCTGACTCTGTTTGACTGGAGCCTTGACCATGGGCCACACTTGTGCTGAATGGAATTCTTGCAGTTATGAAATGCCGGTTTCATCCAGCTTTTGGACTGACTGAAATCAGATTAAGGGGAGGAGAGGAAGCCCATGGGAACTACAAAATTTAGAGCTGTGGATCCCACTGGCTTAGTAGAAGTCCTGAAATATTGAGACAGACTATCCACTGTCTCGAGCAGTACCAGTATTAGGATGTTAGGACCCATACGGGGCAAGAGTCAGGACATTAGGTTATCCTGTCATGCAGGATGATAAAAATAATTCCAGCCACATTATAATGAATCCAACAGATTTGAAGGATAAAGTTTTGCATCTCTCATCATATCTTTATCCACTCAAAGGCCAACAATTACGCCTGAGATGGTGATTGCAATGAACTATAATGTAGCCAGATTTGAAGGCCCTGGAATAAAATGTTAAGTGATAAGCACAGGGTACAAACAAGGAGAGAGTCTTTCACATGAAGCCTCAGACAGCACAAACAGGATGGCCATGGGGAAATGTTACTGTGCCAACTGATCCACAGTAACTTGTTCCAAAGGAGCTACCTAAGAGCTAACTCAACCAGTCCATCTTTAATGGCTTTTGATACACAAAGGCCACAATGCAAATCCGTAGAATTTCAAAATAACAACTTCGATGAAATCCAACAAGCAAAATAATGTCTCAGTCTTTTCTTTCTTCATTGTCATCTTTTTCATTTTAGAAAATATCAATGTCAATGTGAAGTATATTTTACAGATATAAGGATACTTTTCTCCTTCTCTTACAGGTTTGTAATAAATCATCTGGGTATTCCTTATATACTTTACTCAGCTGTCCCTCATGCAGTATATTCAGTTTCCATGGATTCACAGAAAATATGTAAGTATGTGCTTAAATCTCACTGAAGTCAGTCAAGCTGGACACAAGCAAATGCTTAAATATTTTGCAGGATCCAGCCTGGCACTGATCACCTCCACCATTACCAGACTCCTCCATCTGGAAAGAAAGTTAGTTCCGGAAAACCCACAAGAACAGACACCATTATATATCTTTTAACCCACAGGATATGTAAATGCCAAGACTGGCCACCACTGAAAAATTCAGTCCAACCCCTTCCAGGCCAGAATAAAGCTCAGCCCAGGCACTCTGAGACTTAAACCGCTTCCAAATCTGGATGTCTAGTCAGCAGCTTGTCAGCCTAATGCAATGCCCCTGCACCTTCAGGCTATCCAACAGATTTTTATGACTACTGTATTAGTTGCAATCTGTTCACCAAAGAGCCCTGAAAGCTGAACTCGTGGAGCATTTATTGCACAGCCACGTGAGAGGCCTTTGTAGCAGAATCACTACTAATGCACTGCTGAAAACGTTACCAATTGCCAGCAGTCTCTTCAAAGGTTAACCTTTTATTTCATGCCAGGAGTAATAAAATGGAAGTGTTGTGACCTCTCTTCTGGGAGAGTGAGAAAGAGAGTGTGTGAAGGGAAAAGCCAAATCAAAACAAAACCCCTCAATGGTTTGTTCCATTTTACGTTGAACAAACTGCACAGAATTTCTTGTCAGTTTTTTTCCTGTCTCGTGCAGTAACATAAGGAACTTCACAAAATAAAATTACTCGGTGTGTGGGAGAGCAGAGGAGGGGAGCAGATTGTGACTTTTTAAAGAGGAACAAGGACAGCAGCTTTTTCTGTATGTTGTGAGTGGCTCACGTCACTTGCCTTGTTTCACAGTAACAATGTAATTATTTCAAGGGAAAGGGAATGGTGGATCCTGGAGACCAGACCACATGGTGCAACAGCAGTCTTCCTCTAATGCCCTCCCTTTTTATCTCTTCCAATTACCATGTTTATAAGGGAGTAAGTGCTTAACCACACGCTCCAGAAAGGTGAGGTAAAATATGCACGTGCAGCATTTCAAACAAAAAAGTTGAGAATCGCAGAGTTTTCCGAGTGCTGTTACTAACAATTTAGTGCTGAACTAAACAACTCAGGGGACACAAGGTTCACTACACCAGTCAAATTATGCAGGTTGAAGTCACAAACATACTTTATCCAAACAAGGTGATGTTCTACATGATGATGAATTAAATCTATGAGTTATTTGATCCCTTTCCCTCATTCTTCTTTCCATCTGTTTACTTCCCCTGTACCTTTTGCAGTATGCAGGGTCATTAAATCAAACAACAGATTACTGTTTCTCCAAGTATACTGTGTTCCTGCTGTCACAACATCTAAGCCCTACTCAAGCTTATTGATTATGTCAGATTATCCATTGTTCCTGTAACTTGGCCTTCTGCATCTGTATCCTAAATTCCCTAGATGATGCCGACTGCCCTAGTAACATTTCAGCATTGCATATATTTTCCTTCTGTTAGTTTTCCAGAGGTGAGGTGTTCCTGATTTCATGTTGTCTTCATCTGTTTATTCAAATATTTTCTGCTGTTTATTTAAGATATAATTTCTCGTTGATTTCTCAGAGCTTGCTAATGTTTGTTACAGATGTCCTGCTCCTATACTAATAGAATATTTAAATAGTATTAAATAATACTAATTAAAATACTAGTTTATAAAAATACAGGTGAAAAAAGCACTGCTAGTCATGCAGGGAAAGAGAACCTAATTTACTTTCAAAACAAAACCAAACACTGCAAGCTATTGATTGTCAGAGTAAGCGTGGAGTCAGAGCGTACCATATGGCATTTTAAATAAATTGGATATTGAGTATCATCCTAGCTTTGGCAGGCAAATGGTCAGTTATTTGAATTAACTAATAACAGACAATCTTGATACTGTGCAGAAAAAAAGGGGTTATTAAATTGAAGCATTAATTCCATCTTCTGCTTTACACACAACAAAGTATCTATTCGGCATTAAGCTTTAATGCAATGTAATTTCCACAGAGTGAGAGTTCTGCAACTGTAAAATCAAAGAGCATTTTCAAAATGAAGAGTTAATACACAGTTCATAACAAGAAAATTTGGACTGTGGTTATGTAAGTGGAGTGTCTTACCTAGAGTACTGCTCAAAAGTGTAGCCTCACTAACTTTTGCTGTTCTAACCCTACTCTCCTTGACACCTAAACCTTTTGTTGCTGATAAAAATTAGACCCTAGAGCTTTTTTTCTGGATTTTTGTAACATTTAGTCTTTGGAACACAGAAGTTCCTGACAACCTTCCTTAAATAAAACTCCTAGAAGAAAATCTTGAAATATCATCAACATTGGATAAAACATGATTTTCAATTACATATCCTCAGTGTAGTCCACAGTAAAACATTGCTATTTATCAGCCCTCTTCTTCCATTTCATGAATATCTAATACTGTTTCAAGCCCACATATTTTAACTATCTCCATTAATGATAATTTTAAGGGATTCTGATGTTTTCTAATTAAGTTCAGATTTAGACTATTAAAAGCAAAATGGTTTTCACAAAAAGGTGTGGTAAGTAATTTAAAATTCATGCACTGAATATATGAATGTCCAAATACTAGCCAACTGTATGGATCACCTTTCATCTCGGTCCTCCCTCATCACGTAGTGCAATTACTGAAATTAAAAGCCTACCAGTCACATTAATAGGAACCACATCTGTTTGGACGGCTTGTGCTTGTTGTCGCATTTTCTCTTCTGGCGTTGGCAGTGGAAGAGACTTAGTCCAGTTGGTTTGGGTGTTGATATCTGATAACTCATTTGTAGCTGGACTTTTAGGCCTTTTGATGGTAATAAGCTTTTCTTCTTCAGGGGGAGAGACGGGACACTAGAAACAGAAATACATACAACAATGTGAATTTACTACTAAAATATCCGTAGGACTATGGTATTACTAAGGTGTTGCTGCTGTAGTCAGCATGATTGTTTGTGGAGCAAAACATCCTCATAAATATCACACTTTAACCTACATAAAGAGCAGTTTTAAAAACACACAAACACACAACTAAAAACACCTAGTTTCTATTTTTCAAGACATTTGATTAGTCTAAGGAATATATACCAATGAAGGGGGAAAAAAGTGGTCTTGCACATAGCAAAGCACAGTAACTAATTACACCTTACACACTGACATAACTCCTGCAGTGATTAACCCTTGTCTCCCTGCACCGAGCTTTGCCTTCCCTTCCCCTCGCATCTCCCCAGGCTCTACTAGAAGAGGAGATCTGAGCACTGCTTTGCTCCAGGTGCACTACGCTGTACGAATGCGTAAAGTCCCAGCAAGAAGCCTGTTATGAAACGACAGATTTTAGTAGAGCTCAGTAAAAGAACCAATCAGAACACTCCACAAAATCATCAGACATGCATCAGTGAGGTAGCAATTAACTTGGCTTTGGTCTTGGAGAAACTGACCACAGTCCAAGGGGTTACTCATTTTTCAGTGATAAAACACTTAGTATTATTAGTGCCACAGAGTGGTAATTTAAAAAGTCAGTTCTTCTCAAAGTGGCAGATTTCAATTCCATGAAGTGTTTTACTTAAAAAAAAAACCAACAAAAAAACTCCCCAACCAATGAAACAAAAAACTTTTTACACAAGAAAAAGAGGTTGCAACAGCTTGTGCAAATCCCTCCACCAAAGTTATAAGCCAAAAAAACCATTTCCTTTCAGGAAGCAAATCTGTTTTCATTACAAGGTCCTTGCTTGCATGCCAGTGATGGCAGGGAAAGCCATAGCACAGCTTTTTACTGACAGGACAGTACCTGTCCATGGCAAACACTGAGGGCAGGCAGATTCAGGCCATGCAGAAGACATCACTGAGGCTTCTAGTAGGTGGTCACAAATGCAAGTGAACTTGAGAGAAGCAGCCTTCCCTCCTCCTTACTCCTGCCTGCCAAGGCACTCCAACAAATCCCAGAAGCAGGAGAGGAAGGAAGACCCGGAGGAAAACCAACCACAGTCTCCTTCTGCCCCCCACAAAACAAAAAAGAGAAGAGAACATGGAAGAGGAGTTGCACAGTGTTTGCAGCACTAGGAGAGACTCTGCAACCTGTTGACTCTTCTGTTTCAGAGGAGTTTGCTTTGGGACCTTCCTCCCTACCACCAGACCAGAATTACCCCCATCTTTTCTTTACTCCTCTCTCCCTTTGGAAAGCCAAATACTACTCAGAACAGGGTTGTCAGTACTGCCTCTTCCCCCCCTCCCTGCTGCACACAGGCATGGAATGAAACATCACAGCTCTTTATAACAGATGGATTTTTTTTATTATTGTGGGTGTTCAGTCTAAGTGATCTGTTTTCTCTTAAAGCTGAGTGCTATAAAAAAAGACTTGCCCAAACACTGTGCTGCAACCACTGTTTATCATTTCTGATTTTAATTTTCTTCCTGTTACTACGAGGAGTTCCCACTGTTTATAAATAAATAACCGTTTATTTATTCTGTTGTGCTTTGACTCTACATCCTTTAGGACAGAGTCCAACATTTTATTAAATAGAAAACAAAAAATAAAAGCAACTTCCAGGCAAAAAGTAAAAGAAAAGTAAAACCTCTTCAGGCAACAGTAAAAAAAACCATTTCAGGCAATGAAACTATTACTAATGTCGTTCTGTGGTTTGGAACCACACTTCAGAACGTGGGAGCTTTTCTTCAAGGATATAATCCATTTCTAACAGCCTTGAATTTCTTTCCTAGAGAGGTTGTGGAAGGGATAGATGCTGCTCTGTAGTTAAGGGCTCAGCCCAGTGAAAGCCCAGCAGTTCTATCAATACAATCTTCTTAGAGGACACCAACATTTTTTCAGGCCTCTGCTGTTTCTAAAAAGCTCTAAAACCAAGTAATAATATGATGTGAGTGCTTATCTTTTTTTGAGAGTGTGTCCATACACTATTTATATACATATACAGTGTGGGCACATATATATGTACTTGCAAACACAAGGACTTTCCCACTTCAAATCACCCAAATTCATAAAGATCTTCATTACCTTAAGCAATCTGGGACAGGAATGCCATTGAAGAAGGGAAAGCTGCCTCCAGGCCATGCTTCCCCCCCAGTTAGGTTTAAAAACTGGGCAAGGGAGAAAGGGTTTGTAAGGAACATGACAAGGGGGTGATAGTCCACTTGTCACAGCAGGCATTGTACATGCACTTAAAGGAGTAAGCAAAGGTTGAGGCAAAGAAATACTGCTTTCCCTGTACTACAGTGAGCTTTTCTCCACCTGAATCAGGGAGACCAAGGGAGACACCTCAAGCATAGTTTTGCAGTTTGTCTGGGGTGAGGATGAGCACCAGTGACCTTCAAATACACTGTTTGGTTGATACTGTCAGCATCAGTATGTGTCACCTTCAGACTGTACAGCAGTGTCAGGTCTCAGCTGTCATACAGAAGTCTAGAAGGGCTACTCCACTATGTCAAGTGGCAGAGATACTGGTTACAAAGCCATCCTTCCTTATCAAAGAAACTACCCAAGCCAAGCAGAACAGCTTTTTTGTTAGAGTATATGAACAGAAAAACTGAAGAAGTGAAGCATCTGCTACAAGGGAACCCTAATTATCCAAAGAATGTGGAACATCCATCAGAAATTTTGCAGAATTAGAAGTTGAGAAAATTGGGGACAGATGGAGTAAGACAGACAGAAATGAATCAGGTTATATGAGCATATAACCAACCAGAAGCAACTGAAAACCCAATGGTGCAGTTGAGTTCAAGGCAGTGTCAGTGAGAATGGCTTCCTGCCGCAGGACACACATACGTACTTCTACAAAATAATTCAGTAAGAGTTGGAGGTGGTTTTGGGTGTAAGTGTTCACATTTCAGCTGTAGGTACATTTTCCTGAAGAAACATGACTGTCTCTACTTATAGCCTTTCTTCCAAAGTACTCTCAGTGATAATGGTGTAGGCATGACAAAGCTGTACACAGCTATATTACACACAGAGGAATGTAAGAGCTCATCTTTCAGCCTTCTTCAGACAGAAATTATTTACCCCTATAATTAGGATGAAAATGAGATTTACATATTTTTGGCAAACATTCCCAGATTTACAGCACAGAAGCTTGCTGGAAGATGCAGTGAATTGCTGTTGTGTGGCAGGAATGTCTTCTCCAGTCAGGTCTGTTACACCAGAAGTAGAACGAGGCAGTACTTTGAGAATATTTATCTGCTTAGAAAAGCTGATAATAAACTCTATGTCCATAACAGAACAGAAGTACTTGTCCCCTTTTTAAAGCTCTCCGAGTCATAATAACTTTACTGCTAGACTTAAATGGCCAAATCTCTGGAATGGGTTGTCACACTCATCTCCACAGGAAAATTTGCTGGAATTCATTCCTTTTCATGGACATGGTAGGAGGTAAAGGTGGGATGTGAAACGAGCAGCCTTGGACCTTGCAGTGTTTCCACAAACATGCTCTAGGGATAAAAAACTTGAACCTTCAAAGGGGAGTTAAAATGGAGAATCCAGGAGAAAAATGGCCTATAAATATCCTACACACGTGGCTACATGGCTCAGTGAGCTGGAGCCTCTCCGACAACTTGTTGATATACTGTCCCCCAACCAGCTCAGCTGCTGAGATACAACAAAAGGGTTTCACTATCTCGGCACATTCACGCTATTTGAGAGGTCCCAGATGACAAATGAGTTTATGCTATGTATCTCACAACACTCTCTGCCTAAATAATCTGTTTATTCTAAATCCTTTTTATATAACAGGGGTTTATACTACAGTGTTTAAAAAAAGATCGAGCCTCCAGGAAGAAAACTCAATCCACAAAAATTTTACTTTTCAGCAAAGAAACTTCAAACTTCTAGTCATGCCATTTACCCTACTGTCTATTAAAATCACTTCTAAAATCATAATTTATCAGAAAAACAAAATAGAGAAAAAAAATCAAGTGTTGGAGACAGCAGCCATACCAGTTCAACTGTCTATTATATTTGCCAACATTCTATTTTTGCTCCAGTGCTTTACTAGATTTGATGGCTTCAAGTGCCACTTTCCCAACAGCAAGGGATCAACACAATCAGTAACAGGGAAAAGAAACCCAAGACCCAAACCTGGCCAACTGAGATTGGCACTTCACACGCCTAATTCAATCCGTGGGGTTCCACACTGTCTCATGGAACACTGCCAAATTATACATTTACATGAATTTACACTTTAGATGAATTAGTCATTAGACTTTATTTGGTGTCCTCTAGACCAAGGTCACCAGTCTAGTTCCCCCAGTCTTCACAGAATATTCCATTTTATTACTTCTACACACAGATCTCCAGTTCCACTAGCCAGCATTGCTATCCTACTAAATTCTTCACTTCATAACTTTCATTAGGTCTCAGTTAGGAAGAACTTTTTTTGTCAGCTGAAATTACTGACTATCAAGCAAATTATCACCTTAACAAGCACCGCAGAAATGTTCTTTTCTTCTTCCTCTACTCTGTGGTAACGGGATAAAAAACACAAGAAGATCCGTACTGCTTGAAACTCTGAAAGCCTGTCTAGTATCTGCCTTAAGATAATGGCTAATCAGTGATATCAAGGTGAAATTCAAATCTGAAGATGCATAGAGCAGATACTTTTTCCTGAATATTCTCTCAGCATTGGATGGAGTCCTCACCCCTCAAGAATGTACCCAGTTGCTTTCTAAACCCGTGTAAACTTTCAGCATCCACAATTCCCGCAGCAGCTGCACAGTCTGAGTATGCGATGAGTGAAGAATTACCCTCTTTTCTTTGTTCAAAGATTTTCTGCACACAGCTTCCTTAATGCTTTGGCATTTCACGCATTATGAGCTGCTGGTTTAGTTCAGTAAATGGTGCAGTATTTAAAAAAAACAAACACCTACAAATGGTGTAAAATACATGTGGTGCTTACAAGAGCAGTGCCATGCAACTGCAGCAGAGGACAGCATCACCCAGAGGTATCTTCGACTCTGCCAGACCTCATGCCTCAGGATTTTTTAAGCATTCCCACCTCCAAAACTGAAGTGCCCAACTGCTTTACCTCCTCTTAACACCAAGTAAAGTTTTGGATTAGACTTCCTCAAATCAGTACAGTTAGTGTACTTGTTTTCACTTAAGACACTGAACAGTTTCTTGCAGATATTGGAGAGGCAACTAACAGTTCAGATGAGCACAGTGACAAAAATACACTCTCCCACCATCTCCCCCTCCAAATAAGAAAAGTGTTTTTTCACCCAAAGCCTCTAGCTTTGTTTCTCAGCAACTATCAAGGCAAAGTTCATAAGCCAAATGACACAACGTAAGGAAAAACACCATTGAGTTTTGGGGGCACAAACATTTTCATAAATGGAATAAACAAATAATATATGCAATACTGCATGCTTAGGAGCAGGTATTCTCTGTAGTTCACATTTACCATTCAAGAAAAGTACATTCCTCCAAATTAGTAGAGTTTATCCATGGCTCATTACAAACCAATGAAGCAGCCAATCAAATAAAACAGTGTCCATTGGGAGAGGGGTTTCAAAGGAGGCAAATGTTAATAGACAAAAAACAGAGTAAAAAATTCTGTAAGTAAATACAGGATACTGTACTGCAGACAAAAAGGAGTACAGAGGAAAAAAAAAGGAAACAAACCTGGCATGGGACTCTTCCGTTGAGCAGTTGTTTTTTTAACTGCTTTTTATTTTAAGCAGAAAAAAGCAGCAGGTAACAACTAAAGGCTAAGAGCAGAGTAAGATTGTATATATGCTAAATGCTACAGGTAACATCAAGCTGCAGATACAGCAGCTGGATGGTCCCACTTGTGGGCAAAGTACCTTGTTGTTCCAGGGAACCAAGTTACAGCAGGCGCTAATGCAAGACTGAGAGATGCAGTCTAACAGACTAGACTGTTGAGTGAGACAAAAAGAAACAAAGAGAATGAGTGGTAAAAAGGGAAAGAAAAAGGAGTAAGAAAAAAAACACACAAAAGACAAATACAGTTAATATACACATGCATACATTTCAGAACATAAGGAGAACTGGAGTTTGAAAGTGACATTTCAAAACATCTTTTACACTGGTAAACAGAGTAATACTATAGCACAGGAATAGCTCCCAAGATGTGTTACCAACAGCAGCACGTAAGATATGAGAAAGGAGGAGACTGGTCACACTACTGAGATGTAAAATCCAGGTAAACCAATTTAATCACCAACAAACTCAATTAGGATCAGTACTACACTGGAGTTTGGCCTGTGCTCCACTAATCCAACTTGTAAGAATCAACATTAAAAGGGCAGATCCAAACACTTAATTTTATATCAACTTCCACTCAGAGACTCCAGCTATGTTTTCTAATTTTGTTCATTCGTTTTTGAGTTGTGACTGCTTCTCCCTAGTGGTTTTCCCTTGGAACAGCACATGTTCTGCTTATCTTAGACATTTCCAAAGACACCGAACCAACGTGCCTGGTGGCGTGACTACTACCCTCTGCTGACAGACACCCATCTCCACAAAACCTGAGAATGCTGGTGGATCTCCTCTTGCATCACCTAACCATGGTTTCATATTGTCTCCAGCACAAACAGACAAGCAGAATATCTGGCTATGGTTTTTATTTTTAGAAGCAGATTAAAAACAACAGGGAAAGCTGGTTTCCTTTGTGAAATCACCCACTCTTTTTTTCCGCAAGTTGGCAATTATATAAACTACAGAGTTTCTCAACAGCAAATAGGTATTCATCCACCCATCATTATTTCACTGTTCTAGAATTTCAATTATTAAGTACTGCATGCACAGAATTTAAATGTCAGCTTTTGCCTTGAATAGACAACAAAGCTATGAGGCTTTCATCTAGTGGTAAGGAGTTCACATTTTGAATCACAGGATTTTTGGTGACCCCAGTTCCACACTGTTACTGAAGAACTCTCCTGACAGTTGAAATATGACTCCCTCAAGGCATAAGACTTCTTAGAATTACTTGGCTCTTTACCAGTAGGATAATAATTCAAGTTCAGAATCTGTTACGGTAAACATTAATTTAAAGAAAGATTAAAAATTTACACCCTTGCAAAAAAAAAAAAAAAAAAAAAAAAAAAAAAAAAAAAAAAGAAAAGAAAAACAGGGGGAAAAAAAAAAAAGAAAGGAAAAAAAAGCCAATTAAACAAAGATACTGGTCAAAAGACTCCAAAAAAGAGAGTTATACAAATATGAATGGAGACTCATGCTACAGTTTACAAGAAATTAATGTCTTTGTGAGCTGGAAATAAGAGTGGCAGGGTTAAGGTTAAGCTTCTGAGATAATCAGTAACAGCCAAGACTGTCAGTTTGGCAGCTATCTTTCTCCACAGCTCTGAATCATCCTTTCAGCTACAATATTTAAAGGAACCTATTCCAATTTGAAATGGAAGTGCTATCCTATATTTAAAGCATACTTAGTTGCATTAATGCACAGAAATTGTTAGTAACACGTTATGTTAACACTGAAAAAACCCTTAACCAAGAAAGGGTGACAGCTCTTAAGTCTCCAAGAATCCTCACCCATGCTTATATACTTTCATTCAAATTGTTTAAGGAAAAATGTATTTATATTTATTAAATGTTACATTAGTTTTTCATGTGCAGATGGTTATGCTGCACAGCACTGGCCAGGACAAGTGGATGACATGTATGTATGCATTTATGTGCAATACATTAATAGCAACAAACAAGGTGTTAATACTTTCCCCAGTGGAAATCGTAATTCCACTGATTTCAACATGGTTTTGCAAATTACCACTATAATGCATTCCACAGTATGAATGTGCTTTACATTCTCGGCTTGATGCCAGTACATACCACACACAGCTAAACAAGATGCTCTGACATTCCCTGCCAATACACAGATAAAATGCAATCACCACCTGGATGAGAGACTCTACATATTCCACAACACCTTTTATTATGTGACTAAAACCCATGGAGGACTAAACTGAGAACACAGTACCCTCTGAAGTGCACTCTCAGGGTCTGCACATTTTGCTTATATAGTTATTTGGTCTATACTACAGAGGGATATATGGTTTAGCAACAATTCAAAGAAATTAAACTGTGTTACAATCAAGGACATCCTCCCACTCTCTAAGCAACAGCAGTTTTTGGCAAAGTATTCTAGAATATCTATCTTGAAAATGCCAGGAGCTCTGGCATTTCAGCTTTAGACAGGCACGCTCCAGTGGATCTTGCCATCCACCCCAGCAGTAACATCCCAGACCACAACACCAAAGTCAGCTTTTCCTTCAGAGCCCACAGGCACAACAGGATAAAGTAAAGACAGGGGAGTTTCTTTTCTTCTTCAGAACAATAATGCAACTTAATAGTACTGTAATTGAAATCTATATAAATTGATGTATAAATAAATATGGCTTCATAACTTCCTTAAAACTCGTGATCACCTGTTCCTTCTCTTTATTTAAATTATTTCTAGATTCTAAGCTAAGCACACTGGGAGTTGAGACGTGGGGATATAAGCAAGAAAATCATGAAGTAAACTGAAAGAAAGGCAATAAACCCAACTCAGTGAGCAATCTTCATTTTCTGGATGCCTTTACCAAACAGTGGTGATGCATTAGGACAAAGCCTCTACCTAACTGAGTAACTGCCTGTATTAGCAATTCAAAGTGTGCACCTATCCAAGTTACAATGCAAGTATGCTGATGGCTGCTGAATAGCTCTTCCTGCTACTTGAATGTAAACACTTAGCAGCTACCCTTGCTGGGGTCTTCCCTCCAGAACATTACCAAACCCCTTCCTGCTTTCACTCTCTGAACATGCCAGTGGGAACTTTTTATCAGAGCATGGGTAGAACTGGGATTTTTAAGAGACCATGAAAGTCAGATGATCTACTATCACTGTAATTCAAAGGAATAAACATCTTTGTGGTCCTCTAAAAATCCTCCCTTATTTGAACAGTGTTATGGCAGGCAATTAAACTGCACCAGGCAAGTTTTTTTTCCAGTGCTTTGCCCCCCACCATTACCTTTTGTTCAATTTCTTCATAATCATCCTGGTAACTTCCACAGATTGCACTGGAGGACGAGGAGAAGGTGGGGCCCTGAGAGTAATACTGTGAGCTCCGGTATCCATCCCGCCGCAGCTTGTCACACTCTGCCGAAAGAAAGAGAAACAGGAGGTTAAATCATGGCAAGAGCCATTACTGTTTATGCTTGGTGTTCAGTGGCACTTAAGTACTGAATGTCTTTCTGAAAATGTTTACCGTGCATTAACATTGTCTGCCCCAAGTGACAGAACCCAAGGGCGCGTTCCTCATATTTGTTTCTGTATTTCCTCCTCCCTCACATGTATGACACACGCAAGCCCACACATAGTGTATTAACCCAGGCGATGGCAAGTGCTTTGGAAAGCAGGGGGAAATAGATTTATTTATTTAAGTGAGGCCTGGCTCCGTGTCTTGACAGATGGCATCATCTTGCAGGATGGGAGACGGATGCATGCGAGTAACTCCAGGGGTCTCATTTGCCAGGCCGGTAGACATCTATTATATGCCTTACACTTGAAATGATGATGATGTTGCTCACTACTCAAGCACCATCTGCTAAATAACTTTGGCACTGACCACTTGTCTTGTCTTCCTGTCCATGGAAGAGACCATTCACTGTGGTTTTAGAGAGAGGAATACAAATCATGGGAATAGCAGAATCTTGTGCTGCTGCACAGCACATGTAGTTTAGCACTAAAGAGTTTCTAAAGTTCAGAAAGAATTCAGAGCAAACATGCATCCCCACTCACAATAGTCAAAATTCCAGTCAGCATCGCATCCCCCTCACCAAGTTTTCCACAATCATCTTCCTGCCTCCTAATTGATATTCAGTGTGATTGTGCTAAAGAATAACAGACGCCAGAGCATAAGGAAAAATTAAATGTTCAAGATGCGGCAACCAAACTCATCAGACCAGTTTAAATTTATTTAATTTAAATTAAATTTCCAAAGAGAGATATCTGAATCTGTTGAAAGATGATGAAAACAAGAAGAAAATTAAGTATTTGGTGTATTTCCATTTAAGGAACTGAAATTTCTGCACAATACACAGGCATTATCATGACACAAAGTGCTTTTATCATCACTTGCTGGAGAAAGGCTTTCTGTGATTATATCATCTGTCTGTCTATCTTGATCTTTTGAACAGTCCTTAAAATAGAAAAGATGCAATGTTTATACCAAGGGCAAGGTTTTAGAGAGGCTTTTGCCTGGCAAATGATTAGGTGGAGTTACAATCTGCACCTCCAGCATACATGTCCTCTGTTACGCTCAGATGCTTCTGAGACTGAGGTCTGGAGGACTTGTGCTGACAGGTTAACTGACCTACAGCAAACACACTGTGAGGATTTCATCAGTAAGGACTCCCCTGTATCTGTACACAGACACTGAGGAGGCAAGCTTACAGTCTGACAACTAGCCACTTCCATCAGTGCCAGACATATGTCCTTGCCTATGTATCCCTATGGCATCAAAAAGGGCAGTATGGCATGAACCTTCCCTTCTCTCTCAATTCAAGGACCAACAGTGGCAGTGTGGGTTTTGAGATCCAAATCAGTGGCTACGTCTCAGGAACAGAGGGTTGGTAATCCTGTTTACCCGTTCCACATGTGTGAGCATGCTGACATTGTGCACATCTGGCAAACTGCTGCCTTACTTCAGGAGCGGGGCGAAAAAACGACTGTCAGCAACCACAGCAAAGCAAATTCCTC